>NC_056739.1:154086393-154102105 GCF_019279795.1 Protopterus annectens
AGGATGAACTCTGCTGCCCTTAGATCATCTTAATAGCATAATGCTAAATACATTTCAAGCAGTGTAACTCTGGAGATTCTCAAACTAAACACAATACTATCCTTCCAATACTTGTCCACGGGAAACCTTGCACATAGCCTTAACACATAAAAGCAAGCAAAAGCAAACAGCTATCAGTATAGCAGTTAACATAGCTTTATTAGTTAAGCAGATTATAAAGATGCATTTATGTATACTAATTATTTATCCCAAATAAAAGGCTTGCAATTTCCAGTATCTTATTAGAAGTCTGATTTTCTCTCAACCAATCAGGGAAAAATCTCAACAGAATCAGGGACGATCAGGGACACTTTTAAAATATTAGTTCTATTAACTTGAAACATTAACAGAATTAGAGAATGTGAATTAATATGCATTTCCTGAAGTAAAATAAGTAATCAGCTCTTAATTATTGTCATTATTTATTGAGTATAATTCACCACCTTTTGTTCAAAAGGCACCAGTGTTAAAAGGGATTAAGAGTGACAAAGCTAAAATTTGAGTCAAAATCAGGGACAGTTGAGAGGTAATAGAAGATTTAATGACAGTTACTGTAGCATTATTTACTGTTAATTATAGTTTATTGTTTATAAAATGTAAAGGTTAATTGGGATGTTTTAATGGCTAACAGCAATATAAACAGGAGCATGACCGGGGCAAGGTCTAGCAGTTAATAAAGAGGCTTAAGGCTTTGAGCGGCTTAATGTGCTAGTTGCTGTAGTCTAGGATTTGGTTCCCTAAGCCTCCATTTGCTTACTCTGGGACTCTGAGCAAATCACTCAACAAGACAGAGCCCGCAGGTGAATCTGAAAAAGGTCCATGTGGATCAGTTCTTTCTCCTGCTTAACAAATAGGTTCATAGGTTCATAGGTTGGTACTAGGCTATCAGCCCTAGGGCCTATACAAGCCTAGCCATAACAATTCCCTGGATATTTCTTACCACACTATTTATTTCCCTGGACCCCTGTCTAGCAGGGCGACTGACGTGATCCCCGGGGTGTATTTTCTTTCTCCCATCCAATCGTCAAGGTTCCTTTTGAAGAGGGCCAAAGAGGCGCTCTGCTTGACATGTATGGGCAGTCTATTCCAGAGTTTGAGGAGTCTCTGGGTCAGGAACCTATCCCTCCAACATGTTTTATTTATTGTGATGACAAGGTTCATAGGTTCACAGATAGGTACTAGGCTATTGGCCCTAGGGCCTATACAAGCCTAGTCAAAAAGGTACCTTGGCTTTCGCCACCCAAGAAAATTATTTTCCTGTGCCCCTGTCAAACAGAGCCACATAAGTGATCCCTGGGGTGAATTTCCTATTACCCATCCAATCATCAAGATTTTTCTTGAAGAGTGCTAATAAGGAGCTCTGTTTGACATACATAGGTAGTCTGCTCCAGAGTATGGGAAGTCTCTGGGACAGGAATCTATCCCTCCAGCACGTTCTGTTTATTGTGGTGACAAGGTTTAGGTCCCTAGAGAGCGTAGCTTGGAGGGATTGGGATTTCTTTAAGTGGAACATGTCCAACAGCTCTGGGTTTGTCATAGTTTTGTATGTTAGGCAGAGATCGCCTCTGAGTAGGCGATATGCGACGGAGTAAAGCTGGAGATTTTTGAGATGGTCTGTGTAGGGCATCTGTTTGAGGCCAGTAATCCTCTTTGTGAGGTATTTCTGCAGCCTTTCCAGTTGTTGTAGATATCTTGTAAGGTACATACCAAAAGGGGTGTTGTACTCTATAATGGATCTAATGAGTGATGAGTAGAGGGGAACAATGACCTCTTTTTTTCTGGATGAGAAACCTTTTGTGATGAGGTGTGCCACATAGAAGGATTTCCTGACTGCTGTGGCGATGTGATTATCAAAGGAGAGACTACTGTCCACCTGTGTCCCAAGGTCTCTTATCCCACTTTCGGTGTTAAGTAGATTACCACCTACGTGGTAGTTCATGGGTACAGAGTTTTTACCAAAGGGGATGACAGTGCACTTTTTGACACTGAGCTTGAGACCATGGCTTTAACACCAGGCATCTGTCTCAGTGAGGCCCTTTTGTAGGATGCCCACATCGTTAGGAGTTTCGATTATGGCTCCTAGTTTGCAGTCATCTGCGAACTTAGTTAGCCAAAGACCTTCTGTGTTAGCCTGTACTTCAGAGAAGTCGATACCAAACAGGAGAGGACCCAGGACTGAACCCTGTGGTACTCCACTTGTCACTGGTTCGAAGTCTGATTTGGAGTCTGCTACTTTCACAGTGTGGGTTCTGTCAGTAAGCCATTTGGCAACCTATCTTGTGACATAGGTTTAGATTCCTGGAGTGTGTGGCTCTGAGGGATTGTGATTTCTTTAAGTGTAGCATGTCCAATAGCTCTAGGTTTGACATGGCCTTGTATGTTAAGCAGAGATCGCCTATGAGTAGACGATATGCGACAGAGTATAGCTGGAGTTTTTTTAAGGTGGTCAGCGTAGGGCATCTGCTTTAGGCCTGTAATTCTTTTAGTGAGGTATTTCTGCTGCCTTTCCAGTTGTTGCAGATGTCTTGAGAGGTACATACCAAATGGGGCGCTGTATTTCATAATGGGTCTAATGAGGGACGAGTACAGTGGGACAATGACCTCCTTTTTTCTGGATGAAAAGCCCTTAGTGATGATAGAAGGCACACACAAAAATGTTACACCTAATCCTGTGTATTTTAGCTGTTACAGGGATTTTTAAACCCCTCTGTAGAGCTACGCTGTAACACTACTGTTGACAGTACAGTGCCCTATCACCCTCTCCCAATCTTAAATTTAAATCTTATTCCTTAATCCTTCATTTTCATTTCTGTATCACCATCGAGCCACATACATTGTCATGCCCTCATAGTATAGCTTTTCTAGTGTGTACAGTCTGAATACTTTGAGCCTTTCTACAAAATGTATGCCTTCCATTTTCCTTATGCAATTGGTATGCGTTACATATTATTTAATAGTTCTTCCACCATGTGATGCATTATTTTAAAGTAATACATGTTGTACACATCATTTCACTTCTTTCATCCCCTTCTCCTCCAAAAATTTATTAAAAGCCATTTTATACACCTGATGAGCCAAGGCAGGGAGGAAATTAAAGAAGTTTAATACAGTTCTTTAGGGCATAAAGGCACTGTCATTACCTGTATACCGTAGCATGTTCCTAATGCCCACTAAATGTAATCTGGTACTTATATTAGAGACTAGTCCTTAACATGATATTTAAGTTGTAGTGATGACTAAATTCAAGTTCATCATATGGTGTCTGTCTTACAAACTTGCAGTATATATTTCAATTTCTGTCTTATGACTAAAATGATATAATTACTTTCAGGATTCTGAAGACACATCCAGGATTTCCATTACCTTTTTCCGGCTCTTCCGAGTCATGAGGCTGGTGAAGCTGTTAAGTCGAGGTGAAGGAGTCCGTACACTCCTGTGGACCTTTATCAAATCTTTTCAGGTAAGGATCATGTGGCTGATGGCCTAAAATTGATGTCTTTAATTTGTCTGATTTGTCAACTGCTGCATTAAAAGAATGGATACCTTATTCAAAAAAAACACAAACCAAGAAGTGATCTGCCTAAACCCCATCTCCAGGTTAACCCTCCTGCTTAAGCAGCTAACATCTACAGATCTGATGTTATAAAATAGCCATCCTTTGCGTGAACGTCCTGATCATCATTAGGTATGTCCAAGCCTATTCTCGTCTTACTGGTCAGAAATGTCTACCTTAAACAAGTACTATAAGCTGACTTTGCCTGTAATAGCTGTTGCTGGCCACCAGTGAAATTCTTTCCGTGTCTGTTTCAAGTACACCAAAAACCTTACAAACCCACACTAAACCTTACATACACAACTATCTATGCACTAACCTTAACCCAAACCCTAACCCTAAGGTCCGTCACTATCGCACACTCACCTAACCCACACCCTAACTCACTTAACCCAACCCTAACCCTAAAGTCTGTCACTATCGCACACTTACCTTAACATGTCGGTGTTCTCAGTGTCGGGCATTTAAACTGTCGGTCATCTCAGTTGTCGATCTTCCGGTCTCTGTGTTCTCGTCATCGGTGTTTTGGCATGTCGGTGTTTTCAAGTAGACCCATATATATATATATATATATATATATATATATATATATATATATAAAAATAAAACTTCTTCTATTTAAAACACTAAAATAATAAAGTAAATAAAACTCATATATATATATATATATATATATATATATACATGTGTGTGTATATATATATATATATATATATATATATATATATATATATATATATATAAATGTGTGTTTTTATGTATCTATACATGTGTGTGAATACATACTACATGTATGTACAGTACACACACACACACACACACACATATATATATATATATATATATATATATATATATATATATATATAGGGGTGCCATTAGTTTGGTTGTGGAACACAACAATCTTGTGCCAGTGTTTTTAGTGATTTACATCTGTGGTGAAAGTGGTTGAATTATATTACAGTTTAACTTCAGCAATTTGACTGTAATATAATTCAGGAGTTTTCCTCTTTCTCCTCAGTTGTGTGACTGCAGAGACAGTATATTTAAATTCCGTGAAGTTTTGAGTAGGTTTCAGTGATCGCAAAAGTCATGCATTTATTTACCTTTATATATATGTATGTACGTATATATATATATATATATATATATATATATATATATGAGAAAGGTCAATTCTCCTTTATGTTGACATGGTTAATGTCAGCACTCTTCTGTGTATGCTTCTTGGTTACTTCCCCTGTATCGCCATATCCCCTGCTAATTATATATACTAATTCATAAGATTGCACAATGCCCAGAGAAGAAACATATTCTCCTTTCCCTGGTATTATTCTGTATCACACAACTGTTGACCATTTACATTGTTGAACAAAGTGGGTCAACAATAAATAGGTCGATCATAGCCATGATCAGTCAACCTCATGGAGCCTATATAAATGGGTCTGTGGTGTTCCATTTTGCATCCACATCTTCAAATCACAAAATATCGATCCCATATGATTGAACCTTACCTAAACAAAAGCACAGTTAAGAAAATAAAAACAAGTTTTATGCAAAGGGGCTAGCCCCTAACACTTAAGTGGTAATCTAAAAAAAAATCTTTCAGCAGCTAAATAAAGATGTGTGAAACTCCTGAAGTTAGATCAGTTTCTTTTGGCTGTACAGACTGTTTAATCATTCTTACTGTTCGTTTTGTCATTTGGGGGATTACTATTTCACTTACAGAAACAAAATGCACCAGCAGCCTGTCTGGATAGAAAGGTAAAAACAAAAATATACAGGTACACAGATATGTAGATAGATAGATGATACACAGATAGATAACTAAACAGATAGATATAACAAAATAAAAATAAAAAAAATCACTATTTTTCAGTTTTGCCAAGTGTTGAGGTCTTTCTTCAACATTTCCTGCTTTTTTTTCCTCCATCTCGGTGATGAGATACATACAAATGACATCTTAATAGTATCGTGATACAGGTTATCTGTCCTGTACCACAAATTTCCTTACTCTTGTGTCAAGTTCCTGAATGGCTTTGAAGGCAGGACTTAGTTATAAGCCACTTATAACAAAAGTTAAAAACTGCCAATGATCAATGAAGCATCTTAGATTTTTGGTCCTGTCTGTACTCTTCTTTGTGTGTTTTCTGCATAGCTGCTGCTTGTACAGCTTGAAAATAAAAGAGTTTCCAATTAATGTTTTTATCCATACAGACATTTATGAATCAAACAAGTGCTATCTAGGTGTGTATGCATAACATGGATACATGTACGCTGTGGGCACTGCTGTAACCTGGTGTTGTGCTCCTTTTTCACTTTTCATGTGTGGTCTCTATACAAAAGTAATTTATGACAGTAGAGTACCTGAGTTTACATGATGCACCTGCTTCAGTAAGTATTTTCACATGTTTTAAGTTTTGTGTTTTTACTGGATCCTGTTCTGTATGTTAAATATTTGAACCGAACTCTGAAGCGTTTTGAAGAGTACTTGTGCTGCAAGACTATTTAGCATGTGCACTAGTGTAGGACCATTTATGTAAGTAAAACTGTAACCATGCTCACAGTTGACCCCACCCTAATAAAGTCCAACCCCATTCCAATTAGCCGCAGCTATTCATTTCCCCTGCTTTGAAGTTGCCAGCTACCTCTGCTTTTCAACTACAACCTGGGTCAGAGGCAGTACACAATTAGTAAACATTAGCAGTGTTTAATAAGTGAGTTAAAACATAGTATTTATTCGCAATTCATAATGTGATAGTAGGTATAATACAAGAATAATGAGTATAATTATCATTTACTTACAAAGACGTATTACACATTTATCTGGTAAGTCAACTCTCAAGCTTATGAAATTGCACAATATGACTTCCCTGACTGACAAAGAGATGCCTCATATAATGACTTGCAGACCAAAATCAGCAAGGTCTTTTTCTGTTTTATCTGTTTAAATAGTCTACAAGTTGCTGGAGGTCTAAACACGGATATGTGCCATGTGGTACCCCTCTGATTTCAGGGAGGTAGCAGCTTTTTTCACTGTTCTTATTCAAGTTAGGTCTTCCCAGTTTTCCTTGCCAACCTGTGTGATACTGGCACCGGTGATATGGAGGTTAGCTTCAGTCCATATAGTATCATCGTCAACATAAGAAGACCCTTCAGTATTGTCTGTGCTGTTGATGTCAGGATCACAGCTCTCAGCATCGACAGTTTTCTGTTAACAATGCTGTTGCATCAGAGGCCTTGGCATTGGCTCTGCTGTCACAAACAGGTTTATTACTCCCACTGTTGAGGGGCCAGCACTTCAGGGTTAAGTTTGGTACTGAACCTTTCAGTGACATTTCTGACCCTAGCTGTGTTGACTTTCCAATAGCAAGTACCAATGCCTTGGATACCTACCATGATGTTGGCATCATCAGCTGTGGCAGTGTATTTGCTCTTGCATATGCCTCCCTCAGTACTTGTTCCATTCTAAATTTCGTACCCAATTCATGCTTCAGATGCTCATTTGCCTCAGCCCCTTGCAGTATCACTTGTTGAACAACAAGACAGAACATCTTAAAGCCTTTTGGTGGGACCTTGAATACACTTATTGAGTCACCCATCCCATATGTCAGCATAGAGGAGGCCACAGATTCTCTCCATCCACTTGTGATAACCGCATATTTGGGGATATCATAAATGATGAAGCACAGAGGGGAAAAGTGCACTGACCTAACATAATTTCTTCAAAAGATATTGCAAGAGGAATTTCACACACCCTCAACCACCTTCCTGGGTGGATACACCACCTGTAAAAATGATAAAATTGTTTACCATCATATGGGAACCTTTCGGCCCATCATTCTGCAGCACTACCTGTGTCAGAGTTACTACTGTTTCTTGCTCCTTCCCTTAATGTGGAACTTCAACTGGACTTTTGTACTGGTCTCCTACAAATGGCTCCAGAGTATCATCATGCTGCAAATCTTCTTCAGCTGTGTCCTGTTCCACATGTTGCTCCTTAATCTGGGGATGTCAAATAAAGTATAACGGTCACTAGACTATATGGACAGTTTGAACACAAGTTACAGTCATGGGTGGCAGTTGTACCCTCTAGTTTGAACTTCCTGATTAAAGTAATGTACTTCTCAGCTAAAGGTTCAGTCTGAATGATTAAAGTAGCGTACCGCTCAGCTAAAGGTTCAGTCTGAATGATTAAAGTAGCGTACCGCTCAGCTGAAGGTTCAGTCTGAATGGTTAAAGTAGTGTACCGCTCAGCTGAAGGTTCAGTCTGAATGATTAAAGTAGTGTACCGCTCAGCTAAAGGTTCAGTCTGAATGATTAAAGTAGTGTGCCGCTCAGCTGAAGGTTCAGTCTGAATGATTAAAGTAGTGTACTGCTCAGCTGAAGGTTCAGTCTGAATGGTTAAAGTAGTGTACTGCTCAGCTGAAGGTTCAGTCTGAGCTGCTGGTTCCAACATAGTGATGGAATGAAATGCCTGGTCATGGCTAACAAGCTTTCTAAAGACACCAAGGTGACTTTTTTAAGCTCTATCTTTGATGAGGCAACACTTTTTAGACCAAACCTACAAACACACGTAGATAATATGTAAAACCATAACTGCTGTTAGTGTTAGATTTCATTATCTTTATTGCTCCATCTTAAAGAAAGAATGGAGCCCATGTTAGCTTTGGTTTAGGTGTGGCCAACAGCAATAGACCATAAAGTCTGAAAGGAGTGATTTCTGAGGCAACTTTCAGAACAGTCATCCACAGAGGTAGGGATAATCTGCAACGTCATGGGAAGCTGTGGTTCCCTTTCACAGGTAAAAGAAGTCAAACCCTGAAGTCTTGTCTGATTGTCCCACCTTGGAGGCAGTCAGAAGCCATCTTCCCCTTCACCTGACTGTGCGAGCTGGCCATAATGTAAGACAACTGGTAGAGGCAGAAGTTTCCAGAGGATGTGCAATCCATCCCTTTTTACATCTGTCCACAGCCCTATTCTTAGTCATTGCCTGATATTCCACCTCATCAAAAAAGTTCTAGAAAAAAAAATTACTCCAAAAGGTCCCACCAGAGCATAAAGGGTTACGTTATTATTCCAGAGTATTTATGGTTCCAGAGGAACACAAAAACCTCAGGTGTATCCCAGACTTGAGTGGCATAAACCAGTTAATTTCAAAAGAAACCTTTTGGATTGTGGTAGTGCTAACCATCCCCCCATTTCTGTCAGAAGGGGATTGGATGTGTTGTTTGGACCTCAAAGATGTCTACCTATACATTAACACAGGGAAGGAGTCCGGGTGATATCCACACTTCTGGGTAGCAACCAGTCTTGAGCAATCCAGATCTCTTCCATTTGGTCTCTCTTCAGCCTGGAGGGTGTTCAACAAGTTGCATGTTTGTAACTACGGTGGAACAGAGGTTGAAAATAGTGAAGGTATTTCCCTACTGAACTCTTTTCTTGCTGCAGCCGCCTTGAGCAGGCTGATGTATATCCAGGAGTGTCTGATCACATTGTTTCTGTCCTCTGGAATAATAGCACATTCTGCTAAGTCACTGATAAAGTAATTCAGCTGCCAGCATTCATAAATTGCAGTATTGACATAGCTGCAAGCACGGCCCACTTACCAATGGACCATCTTCTACCACTTCAGAAGTTACTTTGCCATATTTTTCATTTGCATTTTATCATAGTATTTCATTGCCTAAAGGTCCAGGGGATGATGACACAGATGATTCCCATCTAGCCCTTCTTAAAGTTTTACATGAGAATACTTCATAGGATGTTAAGAATTCAGTGGTCTCATGTTTCAGATCCCATGCCTCTACACATAAATAAAAAAATATTCAGAGCCTGCAAAGCACACCTAAGATGGTGGCTCCACACTCCAAACTTAATGGTAGACATTCCACTTCAAATACCTATCCTTCTTGTGGCTGTCAGTATGGATGCCTGTATCTTAGAGTGGGGAGAGCATTGGCAAGGGCAGACTATCCAAGATGTATGGTCACAACTTAGGTCTGTTTTGCATACGAGTGTACTTGAGATAAGGGCAGTCCTTTCTCTTTCAAGGCATCCTAACCCAAGGTGCAGTAGTTATTCATATTGACAACATGGAAGTGGTTTGGTATATCAACAAGCAAGGAGGGCTCATTTATACCCTCTTTGCAAGAAGCAGTGAGGGTGTGAGAAGGACTTTGCTAACCAGCCACATTCTGATTGCAAACCCCAATCCTGGAAAAGCTTTAGCAGATGGACGTCATTGTCATCGTTTGATGCCACTTGAGTGGTCCCTCATTTCAGGCAGCCTTACTGATAATCTTTGCCTCACCAACCAGTGTCAAGTACGACTTATTTTCTGTCATCCTCCTCCAGGGAAATATCCCATGCTTGCTTTCATCCACATATGGCCCCCAGGGCTCCTATATACCTTTTCCTGTTTTCTGTTGATTCCATACTGTATCCAGAAAGCCAAACAGGACAAGTTCAGAGTTTTTCTGTTGTTCCCATTTTGAACTTATCAGGTCAATAGGTCTGGTTCCTCACCTTTTGGAGAATCCTATCTGCCTTCAGCCCTTCAGAACACCACTATCCCAGCAAATCCCATCCATATCTCCACTCCCTGTGTCTAACTGCTTAGTTTCTTTGACAGCCTACATGTCCGTTTTAGGTAGTCCTGCTTCTCATTTCTGCACAAAGCCAAATAATAGATAAAACAATATAATTAAAAAGAATCGTTTATTGAAATGGGTCTCAGCAAAGTCCTGGATCTGTTATACTGTACCTGTTCTGTCAGTCCTGGACTGCCTGTCACAAGTCTCCAATATTGTTTTATATAAGTGAATATTGCTGGTATTTTTTTTTTTTTAATTCCATTGGGGTGTTATTTCCATGTCCATGGCATCTTGTAAATGTGTAAGGCCTTTCTAAAGGATGCCTTTCTTACCAGACCTACATTTAAGGATCCTTTTCCTATGTGGAGTTTGTATTTTGTGGTAAAACAACATACATCACCCTTGCACCAGTTTTAATCTTTACAGCTACATCAACCAGAAGAATGTGAGTTTTTTGAGTTATGCGCATTACCTCTGCATCTCCCTTGTGTGATTCTTAAAGACAGTTTCCATGCATACAAATCCTTTTTTCATGTTCTATATAGACACATGCAAATCAGTCAAAACACCTTCCACTATTTTTCCTTAAGTATTCTAAGAGAGGATAACTTATATTACACTGCACAGATGTTCATAGGCAGCCCTGTGATGCATATCTTCGAATTGTCACTGTCATATTTATTCTCTGAGGACAGAAGAAGAAGTTATGTACTTACCATAAGGTTCGATGTTTGTAGTCCATCTCACCCTTCATTCTTACACTTGGGTTCAGAGCCTCGGCTCCAACTCGGCAATTCTCTAGCTCAAAATCTTCTGGTTGGCTTGTGGCTAGGAGGTATCCCATAATGCACTGGTAACATATCCCAGATCTTGTTTGCTGCAAGAAGTAAATATACAGAGACAAAGAACAAACCATATAAAAAGGTCTCAACATAGAGATGAGGCAGTAGTCACACTACCCCCAGGTCCTCAAGGAGGGGGCAGGAGGGAGGGTTCGTAAGAATGAAGGGCGAGATGGACTACAAACCTCAAACGTTATGGTAAGTACATAACTTCTTTATGTTCTGTAGTCCTATCTTGCCTTCATTCTTACACTTGGGACAGCGTCCCTATCACCTTTATCTTGGGTGGCTCACTGGAAAATACTCCTGAGTACTGTGGAACCAAAGGAAGACCTGTTCCTGGAAGCCACGTCCAATTTGTAGTGAGTAATGAATGTATGAAGTGAAGCCCATGTTGCTGCTGCACAGATGTTATCTATAGGAATCTTTGCTTGAAAGGCTACCGAAGTAGAAACAGATCTGGTAGAGTGAGCTTCCACCTTGAAGGGAAGATCTTTGCCACTGGACGTATAAACAAAGGAAATGCAGCTGGAAATCCAGTGAGACAATGTGGTTTTGGAGACTGGAAGGCCCTTCCTTGCATCCGAAAAGGAAATAAACAATTGATCTGACCTTCTGAAATTCTTAGTTCTGTCGAGATAAAAACACAATTGTCTATGCACGTCAAGCTGCTGGAATTTGTACTCTGCCTTAAAAGAAAAATTAGGGAAAAAAACAGGCAATTCATTGGACTTATTAATATTGGCCAGAGAAGAAACCTTAGGAACAAAAGAAGGGTTGGTCTATAAGGAAACCCTATCTCTGTGAAACACCAGATAAGGGGGCTTAATGGAGAGTTCTTGCAGTTTGGAGACCCTCCTTGCAGATGTAATGGCCGCTAAAAATATAGTTTTCCAAGATAGGAATTTGAGGTCACAAATTGCTGAAGGTTCAGAAGGGCTTGAGGTAAGTTTTTGAAGTACAAAATTCAAATCCCAGGGTGCCACAGGATCCATGAATGGAGGTCGTAATAAAGTGGCCCCTTTAAGGAAAGCTCTACACAATCTATGTGCCATAAGGTTAGGATCATTAGCCAAATGAAAAGTAGAAATAGCTGCCAGTTGAACTTTAATAGTGGCAGCTGCTGAGCCTTGATGGAACAACTGAATAAGGAACTCCAAAATGGCAGATATGGGAGCTGTATAAGGATCTAGGTTTCTCTCACGGGCCCAAAAGGAAAACCTTTTCCATTTACTGGTGTAAGTCTTTCTGGTAGAACGTTTGTGAGAATATGTCAGAATATGTACAACATCAGGGGAAAAGTCACGAAGCATGACTAAATATGTACAACATCAGGGGAAAAGTCACGAAGCATGACTAAATATGTACAACATCAGGGGAAAAGTCATGAAGCATGACTAAAGATGTACAACATCAGGAAAAGTCATGAAGCATGACTAAATATGTACAACATCAGGGGAAAAGTCACGAAGCATGACTAAATATGTACAACATCAGGGGAAAAGTCGTGAAGCATGACTAAATATGTACAACATCAGGGGAAAAGTCATGAAGCATGACTAAATATGTACAACATCAGGGAAAAGTCATGAAGCATGACTAAATATGTACAACATCAGGGAAAAGTCATGAAGCATGACTAAAGATGTACAACATCAGGGAAAAGTCATGAAGCATGACTAAATATGTACAACATCAGGGAAAAGTCATGAAGCATGACTAAATATGTACAACATCAGGGGAAAAGTCATGAAGCATGACTAAATATGTACAACATCAGGGAAAAGTCATGAAGCATGACTAAATATGTACAACATCAGGGAAAAGTCATGAAGCATGACTAAATATGTACAACATCAGGGAAAAGTCATGAAGCATGACTAAATATGTACAACATCAGGGAAAAGTCATGAAGCATGACTAAATATGTACAACATCAGGGGAAAAGTCATGAAGCATGACTAAATATGTACAACATCAGGGAAAAGTCATGAAGCATGACTAAATATGTACAACATCAGGGGAAAAGTCATGAAGCATGACTAAATATGTACAACATCAGGGGAAAAGTCATGAAGCATGACTAAATATGTACAACATCAGGGAAAAGTCATGAAGCATGACTAAATATGTACAACATCAGGGGAAAAGTCATGAAGCATGACTAAATATGTACAACATCAGGGGAAAAGTCATGAAGCATGACTAAATATGTACAACATCAGGGAAAAGTCATGAAGCATGACTAAATATGTACAACATCAGGGGAAAAGTCATGAAGCATGACTAAATATGTACAACATCAGGGGAAAAGTCATGAAGCATGACTAAATATGTACAACATCAGGGAAAAGTCATGAAGCATGACTAAATATGTACAACATCAGGGAAAAGTCATGAAGCATGACTAAATATGTACAACATCAGGGAAAAGTCATGAAGCATGACTAAATATGTACAACATCAGGGAAAAGTCATGAAGCATGACTAAATATGTACAACATCAGGGAAAAGTCATGAAGCATGACTAAATATGTACAACATCAGGGAAAAGTCATGAAGCATGACTAAATATGTACAACATCAGGGAAAAGTCATGAAGCATGACTAAATATGTACAACATCAGGGAAAAGTCATGAAGCATGACTAAATATGTACAACATCAGGGAAAAGTCATGAAGCATGACTAAATATGTACAACATCAGGGAAAAGTCATGAAGCATGACTAAATATGTACAACATCAGGGAAAAGTCATGAAGCATGACTAAATATGTACAACATCAGGGGAAAAGTCATGAAGCATGACTAAATATGTACAACATCAGGGAAAAGTCATGAAGCCTGACTAAAGATGTACAACATCAAGGGAAAAGTCATGAAGCATGACTAAATATGTACAACATCTGGGAAAAGTCCTGAAGCATGACTAAATATGTACAACATCAGGGGAAAAGTCCTGAAGCATGACTAAATATGTACAACATCAGGGGAAAAGTCATGAAGCATGACTAAATATGTACAACATCAGGGAAAAGTCATGAAGCATGACTAAATATGTACAACATCAGGGAAAAGTCATGAAGCATGACTAAATATGTACAACATCAGGGAAAAGTCATGAAGCATGACTAAATATGTACAACATCAGGGGAAAAGTCATGAAGCATGACTAAATATGTACAACATCAGGGGAAAGTCATGAAGCATGACTAAATATGTACAACATCAGGGAAAAGTCATGAAGCATGACTAAATATGTACAACATCGGGAAAAGTCATGAAGCATGACTAAATATGTACAACATCAGGGGAAAAGTCATGAAGCATGACTAAATATGTACAACATCAGGGAAAAGTCATGAAGCATGACTAAATATGTACAACATCAGGGAAAAGTCATGAAGCATGACTAAATATGTACAACATCAGGGAAAAGTCATGAAGCATGACTAAAGATGTACAACATCAGGGAAAAGTCATGAAGCATGACTAAATATGTACAACATCAGGGGAAAAGTCATGAAGCATGACTAAATATGTACAACATCAGGGGAAAAGTCGTGAAGCATGACTCAATATGTACAACATCTGGAAAAAAGTCATGAAGCATGACTAAATATATACAACATCAGGGAAAAGTCATGAAGCATGACTAAATATGTACAACATCAGGGAAAAGTCATGAAGCATGACTAAATATGTACAACATCAGGGAAAAGTCATGAAGCATGACTAAATATGTACAACATCAGGGAAAAGTCATGAAGCATGACTAAATATGTACAACATCAGGGAAAAGTCATGAAGCATGACTAAATATGTACAACATCAGGGAAAAGTCATGAAGCATGACTAAATATGTACAACATCAGGGAAAAGTCATGAAGCATGACTAAATATGTACAACATCAGGGAAAAGTCATGAAGCATGACTAAATATGTACAACATCAGGGAAAAGTCATGAAGCATGACTAAATATGTACAACATCAGGGAAAAGTCATGAAGCATGACTAAATATGTACAACATCAGGGGAAAAGTCATGAAGCATGACTAAATATGTACAACATCAGGGAAAAGTCATGAAGCATGACTAAATATGTACAACATCAGGGAAAAGTCATGAAGCATGACTAAATATGTACAACATCAGGGAAAAGTCATGAAGCATGACTAAATATGTACAACATCAGGGAAAAGTCATGAAGCATGACTAAATATGTACAACATCAGGGAAAAGTCATGAAGCATGACTAAATATGTACAACATCAGGGGAAAAGTCATGAAGCATGACTAAAGATGTACAACATCAGGGAAAAGTCATGAAGCATGACTAAATATGTACAACATCTGGGAAAAGTCATGAAGCATGACTAAATATGTACAACATCAGGGGAAAGTCATGAAGCATGACTAAATATGTACAACATCAGGGAAAAGTCATGCAGCATGACTAAATATGTACAACATCAGGGAAAAGTCATGAAGCATGACTAAATATGTACAACATCAGGGAAAAGTCATGAAGCATGACTAAATATGTACAACATCAGGGAAAAGTCATGAAGCATGACTAAATATGTACAACATCAGGGAAAAGTCATGAAGCATGACTAAATATGTACAACATCAGGGAAAAGTCATGAAGCATGACTAAATATGTACAAACAAAAACAGG
>NC_056739.1:154102605-154221289 GCF_019279795.1 Protopterus annectens
CTACAGTATTATTTACGGCAGGGCTGTGAAGCTGTTTATACCTTCCCCTCAGGAGGTTGTAATCACCTTCGGTGAAGTTTTTTGTTTGACCCTAGCTGGGGGGGGGGGGTTGGGGGAGATGGTGACTTCGAAAGTGACTGCTTTGTGTTCAGATTTTACCAGGCATGATGACACTGTAGGGATACTACAGTAGTTACTCATGTTGGATAATGCCAAGTCCAAGATATTTGCACCTCTTGTGGGGGTGTCAAGCAACTGTTCCAAGGCTTTTACATTGATGAAATCAAGGAATCTTTGGGCATTTGTGTTTTGGCAAGAGTATTACCACCAATCTATGGTTGGATAGGTAAACTTACCCATGATTTGGGTAAAGGGTTGAATCCTGATAGATTGAAAGAGGTCCAGATAGGTGAAGTGAGCATCTTGAGTCAGAGTTGGAGGCCTGTAGGTAGCTATGATTTTAATAGGGGTTTTGTCAATTGTTTTCTGCACCTGGAGTGTTTCCTGTGCATCATACTGTTTGGCCAGCCTAGAGGTGTATATGTCTTTTATATATATTACAACTCCACCTCCTTTTGTTTTGCTGCCCCTGGCTTGTGGTCTGAATGAATGATAGGATGAGTAACCTGGTATGACCGGGGTGCTATCAGCAGCTTTAAACCAGGTTTATGTGATGGCACAAATGTCACCTTCTTCCAGGATTAAGAATGCTGAAACCTCCTATTGCCCTACTTTTTAACACCTGCTGATGTCACTCACCTTAGAAGAACCTTTGGACACCCTTCAGCCATATAAGCTCTGTGGCGCATGCAATAAGTATGTAGCAGTATAATACATACAATTAGATGGGTAGGGGTTCTAAACTCAGCACTGGCAACTATGTGTGTGTTTCTAGGTTAAAGCATTTTGAACCCCTTTCCACCTAGTAAACCTAGCATTGCCATACTTTACAAGGCCTGATGATGTCATTCACCTTAGAAGCACCCTTGGACATCCTTCAGCCATATGAGCTCCATGGCACATGCAATAACTATGTAGCACTATAGTACAGAAAACTAGATAGGTATGGGTTCTAATCTCAATACTGGTGACTGTGATGCTGTGTGTGAGAAGCGTATTCCATGTGTGTGTTGGCTATACCATTCTGTGGCCTGGTCCACACTGGTGACCCCCCCCCATTGCATTACTTTACAGGGCGTGTTCATGTCATCCACCTTAGATCCACTGTTGGATATTTTATAGACATATAAGCCCCGTAGCACATGTGATAAGTAGGCCACATCATAATACATATAAGTAGATAGGTATGGGTTTGAATCTCAATAAAGCCAACTGTGCTACTCTGTGTTTGCGTGTAAAGCATATTCCCTGTGGCTGTTGTGTGTGTTGATTATGCCATTTTAAGGCTTGTTGCCCCCCTCTCCATGGCATTACTTTAAAGGGCCTGTTGATGTCAGCCACCTTAGATGCACCATGTTAAACTGTACAGGCCATACCAGTCATCTGTACAGATGCATGCAGAATGTCCAAATGTTTGCAACATATGTGTGGTCCGTGTGACATAACAATTGGGTTTTATGACAAATCATTGGCAAATGTGAAACTTGCTGTCACAAATAGTGACAGACATGTCAGCTTCAGACATCATACACATCTGAAACATCATGCTGATGCAAAAATGTTACCCTATCAGTTGTCTAGGTTTGTAAGAGCAATATGTGAGAACAGTCCCTATTTTGTGTGGTTTATCCCACCATTCATGAAGGCATTCCCAAGATTAATTTGTGTAAGAGGTTGTGAGTTACGTCCACAGCATATAATCTCTGTGGTACATGTGATATGTATGTAGCATTATACTACATACAAGTAGATAGGTGGTGTTGCAATCTGACTATTGCCAAATGTGTGAGTGTATGTGTTTCTGTATGCATATCCTCTGTGGTTGCCTTGCCTGGGTGTACATGATGGTTATACCATTTTGTGTGCCTGTTCCACCCTGTTAACTCTCCCATTGCCAACCTAGTCATGGCCCCTACAGATGTCATCCACCTTAGAAGCACCGTTACACATTTTCTAACACAAAGGCACTGTGTCACGTGCAATAGTCATGTCGGTCTGTATTGTACATAATATAGGTTGATATTCTAATTGGAAAAGTGTCAACTCTGTGTGCATGTGTGTTTTAATGCATGTCCCCATGCAACAATGTGTGTGAGATGGCTCTACCATGTTAAAAGCCTGTTAACCCCCATTGGCAATCCTAACAGCCCCTGCAATTGTCACCAACCTGAATAGTTGTGGCAGCCTCTGCAACACTATAGTAGGTCTGTGATGCTTGTGTTATGTATATAGCAGTATCGTTTGTACAACTATGCAGGTAGAGGTTCTACTATCAGCAGAGGCGGGTCATGAGTGTGTGTGTGTGTGTGTGTGTGTGTGTGTGTGTGTGTGTGTGTGTGTGTGTGTGTGTGTGTGTGTGTGTGTGTGTGTGTGTGTGTGTGTGTATGTATATCTCCTCCTGCAGCAGTCTAACTGTATTACGGCCACCAGCATACCTGTCACACCCTCACAGAAAGACATCTTGTTAAAGCCATACAGAAAAGTGGGGCAAAGGCCACACACTGAGTACAACCTTTACATATTGCTGTGACACGCGTGGAAAGTAGATACCAGAACAGATTGTGCATTTGATTGCATTTTCCAAAGGGTATGTGTTGTGACATGACAATATCCATCATTAATCTATAATGTTAGTATAATTTTACACCTATTTGCCAGAAAGCCACAATATTATGACAAACAATAAGAAAATATGTTGCAAACATCAGGATATTCTGCAGAAATATGTTTAGGTGAGAGGTATGGCCACCATCTGTACCACCCTGCAGGTTGCAGTCCATGTTTGGCAAGGTGTGACCTGTGACAACAACTCAAACAACACAGAGGTCCCCAGAATGTAGGACAACAAACATTTCATGAAGTTGTCTACTAATTGCATAGAGCAGTTGTTGCACATCAGAAGCAACTTAATGTTATGACAAATAGCGTAAGCTAAGGTAATTTCACACAACAAAGGTGTCATAGTAGCAAACCAAAGGAAATCCTGTGATTTGCACTTGCCGTGGGTATGGTATGTCCTGCCAACTGTCACTTTACTACACTACGTGTCCCACAGTCCACATTTGATAATGTGTCAACCGCAATCTGTTCTGCCCATGTGTGTGCAATATGGCCTTGTGACTACCTGCTGCCCCCATGACCTACATGTATACAGGCATGAATGCTAACTGCCACCACCCACATATGTAGGTACTGCCTAAGGCTGTGACAACTGTAAGTTGGTGCAGTCTGTCATTGAGCGACAAACTGCTGTTAACACACTGCAATGGGCCATACACTGGGTATGGAATGGTGCCAAGGTCCTGGCCTCAAGCTGAATGCAAACAACAGTGTCAGCATACCATACGGCAAGGACATAGCCCCACTATTTCCCACATCAGCACCAACCCCATAAACACACTGACTACGATGACTGACTTAGGTACTCAGTATGCCAGAAATTTTCCATTCAGGCAACTAATGGCAGTGGTCAGAAAAGGCTTGTATGTGGTTCACCAAATAGGTACAGACTGCATCCAGACAAAAGGTGGATATTACCGCTGAATAGTCTTCAGTCAGTACAAGACTACATTAGCAGCATGGCCAGTCTGCTATACACCTATGCAGACATCTGCAGAAACTGTAAAGGCTATGTTAACACTCACAAAGGTCATCCCTAGCCCTCAACACCTGTTCCATGCAGACAGCCTGTAATCAGTACTACCCCACTGGTTATCAGTCAGGTTGTCCACAGGTGTCTGTGGCATGCCTAGATGGCAATGTAGTGCTCAGCCCTTCAACAGCTGCCCCATATATAAGAGTATAACTCTGTGTGCATTACCAGCACAACAGGCCTGAATTGCATATGAGATAGCAAAAAAAAAAAACATGCTGGAGAGTCAGGTTTGGCTCCCAGAGACTGCTCTGTGTCAGGACTACACTCTCCAAACATGTCAAACACAATTCCATGCATACCCTCATCAACTGCAGCAAGGTTGAATGGATGGGGGGAAAACATCTGTCCCAGGGATTCAACCTGCATCCAACAATGCCAGGGGCAACAAGTGCTGATCAATGATTCTGTTGGGGATAAAGTAATGGCTAGGCTTGCAAGGGACCCAGGGCCAGTACTCTAGTAACCCTGTCTATTCCTATGAGCCTGTGATCCTATGGAACACCCAGGTGACATGTATGAAGGCTAGCTGGCTGTGTCAAGGGGTATGCATGCAAGGTTATGCTGTCTGCCCCCAGGGTCCATCACATACTGTTGCATGCATATGCACCTATGTAAACATGCACATATACAGCTGTACCGTGGTGATGAAAAGGTCTCTGTGTTTCTACTCTGCCATACTCAGCTTTGGTAATGTCAGCATCTCCCCACGACATACACACACACACACACACACACACACACACACACACACACACACACACACACACATCTGGAACAGAAACAGAATAAGGTCTGTGAGACAATAGTCAGTCAGCAGTACTAGCAGCAATAAAGCATCATGGCACAAAGGCACATACACTTTGATGTGTTCCCATTGTTGCCAGCAATCACCTTACACTGCATAACAGTAGTACACTACACACTGCCATTACATGTACTATATTCAACCTGTGCATCAGACACATATTAGCATGCCCCTGCATCAATGGTTTGGATAACAGGGATGTGGCACAGGTATCATCACTTGCACAGGGTGTGGTGTGGGCTTGTCAAAGGCCTAGGCAGGGCCATACAGTTGACATCATATGTGTGTGTGTCTGAAGGGGTGTTGATCACCTGGGCCATGGAGACGAGCTGTGTGTGTGTCTGGTGGTAACCTGCATGTGACACTGATGTGTGAGTGCACATAGTCAAGTCATGTGCTAACCCTACACAAGTGTATGTTGGACAGCCATGGACCATACATGGCAGGATGTACAGTTCACCGTCTCTGGCCATGAATACAGGAACTGGTTCTGCCAGGTGTGTCACTGGCACTACCATGCCCAAGGCCAAATGCAGTACTACTTTCTGATGGTGACTGCTGTCTACTGGATCTGTGTCCCTCATGGGACCAGCCAGGACCACTTGCCCATGGCCTGCCACATTGTGGTGTGGATAGCACCCTCCCTTCGATAGTGCTGGTGGTACTGCCACTACAGGAGTGTGAATGTGCACAGCCACATGGGCTTTCAGCTGATGTTGTTGCTGACCTACGTCCACGTGTATGACCACATGTTCCAGCACAGACTTTGCTTGGCTAAGGACTGACAATGTCTCACCCCACCATCTACCCATGACATCAGCAAAATGACATAAGGCATCACCAATGCCATGGAGGGTGTCATGCATGCCAAGAAGTGTTGCATCCATGATCCTGAGCATCTGTCTGGTGTACTGTTCCCAATGTACCTGTGCCTCCATGATGGACCGAAACATGCGTTGGGTGACACGTGCTGTGACACCTCTAACAGGGTCTGGATGGTCAGCAGTCCTCCTTCGAGCACCCCTCTCAATCTGCCTATGTGGGACCTTGCCAGCCCTCTGGCTATGGCTAGTGTCTACAGTTACAGATGCCATAGTCACCACACTACCCTGTTTGATGCCACCACCCTTCGACTGACCAATATCTGTGGCTGATGTGGACTGGGTATGTGTGAGCATACTGACCGTGTGTAGGGACAATTGGGGTGGAAGTGGGATGTCAAGCAATGGTACAGATTCAACCCCCAACAACCCCACCTGTGCCTCACTATTGCCACCATAAGAGTCTGATGAGACACTGACATCAGGTTGTGAGGGGAAGAGACCCCAAACTCCATGTTCACCTGTGAGGGGACGACAACATTAGTGAATTACTTCCTGTGCTATAATGTTTGCTGATACTCACACACACACAAACACACACACAGGTGAGGTGCCACAAAGGCATTATACAAACCACACCTTCTGACTGATGCCATGCACAACACAGAATCAAACCACAACAGACACACTCAGGACAGCCCCTCAACAACATGCAGTGCAGCTACGTCCAGTTAATTTTGCTACTACTATACACCTGTGAAATATAGTTAGAAGTGGGAGGATGTGACAGACCTTCACCTAACAGACAGTGCAACTGTGTACACAATACTAATGTACCCCTGTATAGCATAGTGGCTGCAGCTATACAAAACTGTGTGCCAATATGTAACAGCTCCTGCAAACAGGCTCCTGTGATGACCAATGTAATGCACTGCAGTGAATCCCACCGCAAGTGAACATGCACATATTGCAATATGGTTAAGCATAACAGTTGTGTGCATGGAAAACTGGCTGCCCTTAACATGCCTAGGGTATACATGAGCCACAACATGACAGTTCCACACTCACCGGCTATAGGTTAATGTTCCCCAGCCACACCAGATGTACCTATGCAGTTGTGGGGGAGAGGTATTGTCAGCACACAAACATGTGGCATTGGTACAGGATAATATGTGCATTTATGAACATGTACACTACAAGCTGTGATACTACCCAAATTGCTGACATTCATTATATGAGTGCACGTGTGCATTACAAAACCCCACCCACAAATGCAGATTGACCTGACATATGCATACAGGTATGGAAAGACTGACACTATGAATGCTAAAGTATTAACGTGATGCCCACTGGGGCCTCACCTGGATGCTCCTTGGCTGTGAAATCTGTGCCACCCACCTAAACAACATATGTAGTCATGGTATCCTGGGAGGTGGTGGCTGAACCAAGGTTTGCCAGGAACTCCTTTGTGGCTGAGAGTGGTGCATGAGTAGCAGGCCCTCCACCTGTCCAAGCACAGTCCCTGGCCACAGCTGCAGCCCTTTGCCATGCATTGTGTATGAGGTCTGTGGCATGGTGTCAGACCTGTTCATAACTTCTGTCCTGGTGGCCCACATAATTAACTGTTGCTACCAATTATGCCCCAGGGCAGTGCGTTGTTGCAGGTTTTGGCGGCTCCTTCCCAACAGTACTCAGTGATGGAGTCTGAGGGCAACGATGATTGCAGCTGTCTCGACTTCTGAGAATGGCATGTTCCATCTTCTCTACATCCCACCTGAAAGACATGAACAGGGGAACACAACACAGGACCCCATACATTGGCCACCATTATGTACAGACCCTGCATATCCACTTTTGTTAGTACTATCCACCGCTAATACCCACATCATACCCCCACCATCTATCAGCACAGTATGTGTGTGGTTATCACCATCATACTGGCATTACAGCATGCGTTGCCCCTCTGATCTTGATGTTTCATGTTCCCTCCAATGAGGACCATTAATGTGCATAATTCTCTATTTGTCATTCACATCACACATCTAATGCAGCAGTTGGGGACATCACAGAGGTTCCCCACCAGGGAATACTAGGCCATCAAACATCTACCATACACCTATAGGCTATAAGGCCAACCCCCTACCTGGTTTCATACATACTTCTCAGGAGTGACTTCACTGTGGCATGCAAGGTAATCACAGACTCCACATTGCTGGGACTGCTGCATGAGTGCAAGTCATGCTCCACTGTGTTAACACACACACACACACACACACACACACACACACACACACACACACACACACACACACACACACACACACACACACACCCTCAACCCGGTGAGTGACCTGAACTGGCCTTGTTGGCAGCTCACATGTGTGCCCCACATAATCACCCTGCGGTAGAATGGTCACCCTGTCCACATCAGGCAGGGGAGCTACTTACACCTTTGCAGGCATAACCTGGTCAACTGGATGGTTAACAGCACAGACGAGGACATCAGCTGCTGCCTTCCATACACATAGGCTGACATGTGGCCTAGGCATATGGTTGCTCAGGGCCCATAGCCTAGTAACCTCATATGGTAGCAGGAATACCATAAATGGCCTGAGTGCTGTGACAGACTGTGTTGTTATGTGTCCACACCCATCACTGCCATCGACTGTTTGGTGCCCCCTATGGGCAATGTTACAGTACCATGTCATCCATCCTACATCCCACAAATAGGTGAGTGGTACTACATGTGCATGTGGACAGTCCAGAAACATCTGAGGTACACAATAACAGAGCAGTGCTTATCTGGTGTAGGGTGACCTCCTCATAGGTGTCTGACATCTGCAGTACCCAGATGTTTGGGGAATGTGGACATGTGCCTGATAGATGTGGATGCCCCCCACCAGACAAATGTGTATTTTGGACACATGTTGGACAATAAGTGATGGTTGTCCACAGATTTTGGGGAATGTGTCTGTGACATGTCAGACCCTTGGGGACACACTAATGGTACATGAATATTTGGTACTGTATCCATTCCCTTACATTGTATGCTCAATATGTATGCACTGCTGGTGAGCCAGAACCAGCATCCCCCCACTACTTGTACCTATAACCTGCTGTCCTGCTGCAGGGGCTCACCAGGTATGCTAGCCATAGATGTTGGGCAATCAGATACAGGTGTGGAGTACACAGTGACCTAGCCAGAGTACACCAGGAATGGTCAAGGAGGCCTGGACAATCTGTGAAATAATCCTGTGTGACATTTGCAGACTGAGAGGGGCTCAATGACAGTACATGATGTGATGTGTCAGCTGTATCCACCCGTACATAATGTCAGTGTGACAGGCCTGCACTGGCCCAGTAATCAAGGAGCCTCAATCCTCAACACTAGCATCAGTGAGAGACTTGCACAATGGGAGGATGACAAGTACACACACAGTAAATTACAATTACCCTTCAGAGGACACAGCGATCGCAGTCAGTCTGGGTCTGGTTTCTTCCTCTCTCGCAAGATCCCCAATAAGACTCCCCACTGGCACAGCTATACAGTTAACATCTCAGCAGAGTGGTCAAGGCAAAATTTCCATCACCCTCTATCCAAACAGTGCTTCATGTCCCTGCCCAAGTAGCTGACACACACACTTTGAGATTTGATTTATAAATCAAGCACACACACACACACACACACACACACACACACACACACACACACACACACACACACACACACACACACACACACACACACACACTCCTGGGAAAGGCTGGAACAGGTTTGCTAGCTATGGCCTCTTCTGCCCAGACTAAAAAGTAGTTATGACTGCCACAATCCAGTTCTTTATCAGCTACTGTAAGGCCCTTACCAAAGGGTGACAAATCCCACTGTGTGATGTGTCTATTATCCAAATGGTTAGTGTGACCAAGAACAAGGCTATTGCAGTGTGCTATACAGTGTCACCAAATAGATATGCAAGTATTCTAGCAGCTTACTTATCTCTAAACAGACCAGCCACTATTACAAGGTTTAACTATATCTAATAACAACTAATAAAAGGACAACACAATACTCAATCAACATAGTCACTGCAGAGTTTAGAATCACAGAAAATATTTTAAGACACCATTGCAGGAAAGTCTCAAATAAATGCAGAAAACATCTAATGTAATCTTTACTATATTCCCATATATATATATATATATATATATATATATATATATATATATATATATATATGTAAACAAAATTACTTTACCCTAGCTCCTTACTATTAGCAAGGCAAATGGAGATGAGTGGATGTTGTCAGATACAAAGACAAATATAAAATGCAAAGGTCTTTCTCTGAGACAGGTCTGAATAATCAGCATTACTGTTGGGTTAGCTCAGATTACATCACTCTTTGTCACCTGCCTTCAGTTCCCAGGCTAACAGCAACTAACATACATTTTAACATCTCTGTGTCAGAAGTACATATCTCTCAGATGTTTGTCTAGAACTGGAATTCATAACACAGTTAAACACTTTTACATTTTCAACCTAGTAATTATTTATGTTTCAAGACAATACAAAAACCTCTAGCTGTAGACATTTATGTCTGCTTGCTGCACTGAAACTGAGATAGCACATTTGTAAAACAAGTTCAGCTTATTTTCTTGCAGTTTTGCAAGTTATTTCTGTATGTTCAAGGCTTCCAGCTTCTAGTATTAATACATACATTTGCACAGGTGATAGTTTATATACATTTCTCTGCCTGTCCAGTACGGTACACTGTGGTTACATGCTTGAAGCTCAGTCATACCTCTCAACCTCTTAGAGCAAGACATCTGGACAAAGGCACAAATAACAGGGGGACAAAGGCCCCAAAATAGTGACACTTTTAAATATTGCTCTTACAAATGTAGACTGTTGACAGAATAACAGGTTTTGTATTTGCATGAATTTTCTGAAGGATGACGTCTGAAATTCAAATGTGTGCTATTATTTTATGACTTCAGTCCTTAATGATTTCACAGTGAATTGCCAGAAGAAACAGAAATGTATGAGAAACTGACTAAAAATATGAGGCAAAAATGTGGACATTCTGCAAAAACCTGGATGGTTGAAAGGTATGAGCTCAGTACATAACATACAGTTCAACACACACTTCTGCACCAGTAGTTATAACATATAGTTCTCTTACATTTGTAAGACAAGAATATGAATCATATTAATATTCACAAATTACATATGATTATTTACAAAATTCCAGATAACTGGGTTGGCAGTGTCACAGTCAGTATTGTACAACAGACAATCCAGTGGTAGTCATACGTGAGCTGACTGTGTAAATGTGTGTTGGGGTGAGTAAGGAGACAGGCAGATGTGAGTGTCATACATCCTTTTCTATGTGACTGTGCATGCTGCTACAGTTGATGCTGGTCTATCAGATGTGTATGTTTGTAGGTGGAGACTGTGACATGTCCCTTACAACCTCAACACCCCCCAACCCTTTATGTTTGGCTGTTGTGTGGATGCCCTGCTGTAGGTGTTTGGGAGCAATGTTAGGTCTGTAGCAGGTAGCTGGACATACTGCTGCATGTGTAGCAGACTGCAGCTGCTGCATTCTGGCCTGGAGTCAGACTAGGGATTGTAAAGACATTGGGGGACAGCAAGCTGTTACTGTCAGTGAGGGTTCAGTGTAAGCTGTTGTGTCACAGCATGGCCTGGTTGAGGGTACTCACAACAGTCCACATGAGGTATGTGCCTGTGGTGCATATGTTACATAATACTGCCATCCAGAGAGTGGTAGGCAACATTTAGTACACATATTCATAATTGTGAGATGTGCCCCACCCTGCAGGCCTTTAAAGTGCTGCTATGGGTGGCAGTGACTGTGGTAGGTGCAACCAGTTTTGCTGGACATTGCAGGGCTCAATTATTCCTATGTTGTATTGACATGCATGTAGTTGTCGTGCCACAGACTGGGCTGTGGACCAACACTGTGGGTGTCTAGATGAGACAGCTGCTAGAAATGTAACAGATAGAGCTATTGAGGTATTATTATGACAGGTGTATTTGTAAGACATATGTGCATGCATACAGTGTGTTACATAGGATTAGCATGGACATGTGTGTTCAGATGGGTGTGACGTGTGACACTGAGCTGTCTGTCATGATTTTGTAACCCCAATGTGCACTGCCTTTCCAGTATGTCAGCACACAGAGTATGTTTTATGATGACCCTGTCATAAATAGGGGGCATAACTGTGGATATTTAGCAACAGTCTGTACATTTGTCAGCTCTACCTGATATTGTAGGCCTTCTGTACATCCAGCAGCATTTATTTGTTTGTGTACTGGTTCTGTGTCTGGGTCAGTGGGCCAAGTCCACTGTGATTTGGGCTACTATATATATAGGAATAGTGTGTGAGTGACAATCAGGATGCGTTTGTAAAAACAGTTGTTATATTTCAAGAAGACAGTTGGCTTACTGGTATGTTGCTCTGACTGTAGCTCAGATGGTTCTGGGTCCAGTATTTGGCAGTGGTGTCTTTTTCCCCTAAAGTTACATTACTGTAGTGCATGATATATTTACAAAATGTCAGTAACTTCCCCATTTGGCATAGTGGTGTGTTCCTCTAACTATAGCTCATGAGGCTCTGGGTTCAGTACTTAGCAGCTTTGTTTTTTTTCCCTAATGTTACATGGCTGCACTGCGGGATCTATTTACAAAAGCATTACTAATTTCCCAGAGCTGATTTTCCTTAGTGGTGTGTTGCTCTGATTCTAGTACACATGGTCCTAGGTTTGAGACTTAGCAGTGATGTCTTTTTCCCCTAATGTTACATGACTATACTGCATGATATATTTACAAAAGCAGCAATTTCCCCCAATCTGATTTGGCATAGTGGTGTGTTGCTCTGACTCTACTGCACAGGGGCCTGGGTTGGAGACTTTTCAAGGCTGGTTATTTTGTTGCTGGGTAGAACAATGGCTGAATGAGATAGAGTGATTAAAGCAGTTTTTAGCAGGTTTGCATGGTTTTGCCCAATGCTAAGTGATACCAAGCAGCGCTTAGGTCCCCTTAGCTTCGCTTAGCGGCACTTACTCCCACTTAAACCCCCTCTATTTCCGAAAACAGAAAAGAAAAAAGGGTGATAGGAAAGTGATGAAATGAGGCCAAGCAGGGGGAAAAAATTATGAAAGGCAGCTAGGGATGTGCAGGATGGGTGTAGGAAAGGATGGGTGTAGGAAAGGATGGGTGTAGGAAAGGACCAGAGCTCTCCATTTCTTCTGCAGCAACAGCTGTGCATGATGTGGACAATTTGGAATTTAGAGTCTCACACCCAAAAGGGAGGGGTGTGGGTGACATAAATTTGTTGAGTAATTCATGGAGAAATTGATTAATGTCAGTGTATGTGGGGGCGAAATGGAGAGATATGTATGGGACGAGATATTTTAGGGGGGACAGATGCTCCCCTTTTTTAAGGTGAGAGTGGGATGTTGGGGAAAGATAGTAGGCATATTTGGGGAGGTAAGTTGGGTAGGAGAGGTTGCTTTTGCAGACAGACAAGACAGACAAGACAGCATGCAGGGGCAGTGTATGACACATGCAGGGGGGTAAACACCTTGGATGGGGAGGGTGGTTGGTAATCAGAGGACCACATTCCCCCAGATGAAAACAGTGGGAGTGAAGTCCCCACCCATGGGCAGTCACCACTGCCCCTTCATGGCCCCAAAGGTGGCTCTGCTGAGGCTGGATGACAGGGCCAGCCTGCCCCTCAAGGTGCACCAGTCTTCCCTTGATCTGGCACAGGCAGTCATCCAAATCATGTTGGATGACCCTGTGCACCATACCTCTGAAGTGGCGTTGGGTGACACGGTCCCCTCCATGCCTGCACCCAGGGGGGACAGGCCCCATCCCCTGAGGCGGTTCCACCCGAGGATGGTGCAAGACCGGCAGAGGTGGCAGCTCCGGGTTGGGACCCAGGTGTGCTAGGACCTGGTGCCGAGTCCAGTTGAGGAGGGACAGGCAGATCTGCTGGGATCTGCCTACACAAAAGTGCTATGGTGTTGAGGTTTGTCAAAGTGTATCGGTTAGTCATAAACAAAACATTTTAACATTAATTATAACAACATGCATGGGTGTTCCAATTAACCCAGAACAATACAACTGAAAAAATTGCATAGCAAATGGAACACGTGCATAAATGGAATAACAGTCATTATTGTAACAGCATGCCAGCAACAGTTATGGCAACAGACACCAACAGTGGGATTTGAACAAGGTATGTTAGTATGCAACCATTAAACTATACTAACAGTACTACAACACAAGTAGCAGCATTAGGTTTTAAGAACAACATACCCGTAGTATATGAATAATAATTAGTGATGCAGATAAGGGGTGAGGGGAGAGAAACCATTACCAACTGTATAGGCTATATTTTTCACAATAGTACTGCTCAATACTCTATAGGTCTGCCCTCACTTTACATCTACCTGAGGCCTATAGCTACTCTAGCATGTACATACCTGTTAAGCCGTTGACCTGGAATGGTATGGGGCAAGCTGTGAGAACTCTAGGTACCCAACTAGAGGGGACGAGTACATGTCAGGGTTACATATATGACTAACAAGGTATACCCTGCACTGACATTTTGTGAGTGTGCTACTGGCATATGTCTACTAAGTTTATATCTGTGTCCAAGGTTATTGGCAACAGTCATCAATAGCCGTGACAGCGTGACACCTGAGAGACAAGTATCAGGAAGAGTGCATGGTGTATATACCTATCCTGATTTCATTTGTAGGCATGGGGTTGGACACTGGAACATTTGTACACAGTTTAGTAGTATACCCTTAATACAGCTAATAGAAACATTTCTTTACCTATAAGCTCTGTGGAGAAAATATCTGTTAACAGTATCCAACTTTTTCTACAAATAGTAATGATTACTTGTGTGTCACTATAAATACATCTTAGTACCAGTCCCTGGATTCAAACCATGGTCTGTGTGCGCAAAAATGAATGACATATCTATTTCTTATCACACTGAGCTACTAGAGCACTGCTGGCTGCAGCTTCACTGATTTTTGCCTAAAAGTCACTTGGTTACACAGCCTGACCTTGTAATATAAGTGGAGTGGCACAGAAGACTACAGTGACAGTTGGACATACATGCCTGAGATTCATGCGTGATAGATAGTTAGTGAACTGTGTATTAATACTTTGAATGCAGGTGTACACATTTAACCCTTAGTGGATGTGAATATGTGTGATCTGTACAGACCATAGTAGAGTGAGGGTGCTGGGTTGCATACCCGACCCACATACATTTGCACATTATATATTTGCAGTCTCCACCTATTACAGTCTCATACTTGCCTGAATCAGCATACCTACATTCAGGACTACATATACCTGAAATGCAAATGTTAACACAAGACAATGCTGCAGGGAACACACTATAATACATTGCACATTAGTATGCAAGGTTCAGATCCTAGTGCAGAACATATATCATATTTCATTAGAGTTTATTTTACAGCTCCACATCTACAGTTTGGCATAACAGCTGGTTATCAGACAAACCTCAGTGAATTCATGCTCCCATAGTTGTATTTGCTGTGTAGCAGCTGTACACTTTATTTCTTCAACAGCAGACCAGATTAGACACAACAGTTTGTGGTAATAAGTTTTATTGTGGGTGACATGACAGACTGGTTTATTACATTCAAAATTCTAACTTCAGTTGTACTGCATATCCTGTAGATGATGAATGAATGAATGTCATTTATTACCTTCACAGTAGCAATCACAGTGTACTTTATTACCAGATTCATTCCTACACAGTATTACTACAGTATTGGTTTTCTTTCATCAATAGTAGCTTGTTTGCTGCCTTCATCTTTATTACACAGTACCTGGCATTAGTCACTTATATCAGTGTTGGTCTAACAACACATTTATTCAGTGCACTCAGAACAAACTATACCTAATGGCAGTAAACAACTACACTTTCTTATTTATTGTACTATATAGTACAGTTTAGATCTGTACTCACCACACTGTTGGCACAGCCTTGCCAGTCATCCTGCATGGGCCTCAATGTTACAAGCCCTCTCCTCTGCAGATGTGGGAGGGAAACATACCATTATGCATACCTATCAGATATAATTGTACAAATAGATAAATCACCAGTTGATATACTTACAAACTACTGGGGCATTCCGAGCCCTAGAATCTTGGATCCATTGGGCCAAGAGCACCCACTTCCTCCATCTCAGGTCATCATAATGATGATGGACGGTGGTGAGCTCACATGCCAGATGGTCCTAGGCCTCAGACTTGTATTCCGAGCCCTTCTACTAGCCCTGCAGCAGTCTGTCATCATGGCTCTTAATGAGGAGCCCAGCCATGACCCTGGACTCCAACATGCCCCAGCTCTGTGCCAAAAAGCTCACTCCCTCTCCAGCACCTGTCATAGATCCTACAGGGATCAAACTCTAACAGGCTCTTCCTATATTCCCACCTGTGTGGTTGAAATAAGGTCATTTTTCTACCCTTTGCCACCATTGGATGATTTTCAAAAATGCTGAGCAAAGCTCAGCAGTGTGCAAACCCACTAAGCTGAGTTGAGCAGTGGCAAATGCTTGGCACTGCTTAGTGGTGTGCAAATCCACTTAGCTGAACTGAGGACTGCTTAGAATGGGACTACTTAGCAATGCTCAAACTGGCTAAGCAGAGCTAAATGTTGCTAAGCATTGCTCAGACAGGTCCTGTTTAAGCATTGCTTAGCTTGGCTTAGCAGTGTTTAGCAAAACTCAGCTAAGGGCAAACAAAAGTTTTTATTAAAAAAATAGACATTAGATATTAATTACTCATTACTGATACATTATTATTAATTTTATGTATTCTACATTACATGACCTCCCCTATGTGCTTTCATTACCTTACCTTAGGCTGTTACTGTATTGTATCAGATACTTGTTTTTAAATGGTGTTTTTCACCTCATATCTCCACTGACACTGGGATTCTGAACCAGCTGCACTACCCTGGTAAACAGAAAACAATAACTACATAAATAAATAAAGCAAAATGTAATATAAAAAGGCTTTTTCATTTAAAAGCTAAATGGTGTGTTTGGGTATTCAAACTGTGCACCTACTGGACTCAAAGCCATGACTCTAACTACTAAGCTAACTTGACTATGAAGACGTCAGCTATACATTTCTATATAGCTTCTTGATATGTTTATGCACTGGTGAGCAAAGCGCTGTGCAGCGCAAACCCACTCAGCTACACTTAAACTTTGCAGAAAAAGAAATAAAAAAAATAACCATTAATTAAAACTTACATATTACACTTACAACATATTAAATAAGTGCCTGAGGACAATTTCTTTATTGTTTTAGTGCTGTACAGCACTTTCACAATGCAGGCAGTGTGTTGCGGATGCTATAACACACCCCCTACATGACATTACACTTCACATTCTTAATAAGTGTCTGAGGACACTTTCTTTATTGTGAAAGTGCCGTTTGTTACTAACAGAGTGCAGGGGGTGTGTTACTGATCTGCGAGCACTGTAACACACCCCCTAGCACTCATTCAGAATCCATGTACATGGCTCCCCCTCAGTAGCACACCTTCATTAATATTAAAGGCATGCTGCAGAGAGAGAAATGCAGACACAGACACCATTCATTCTGTGTAGGAATAACACTTTTCCTACACAGAGTTTATTAAATCCAAGGGTGAATCTAAGCCAACTATACTTGAAGTGGTGAATATTGTAACAGAGATAAAAGAATAGGAGGTGGTATCTTTAGAAAGGAGTGGGAGTAAATTACATAGAAAAACATGGAAACTGTAGGAACAATACATGCAGAAAAATGATTTGGGGGAAGAAAGAGGTTTTAGAAAGGCGGGGACTGAATAATTTATGTAATGTTGCCAAAATTAGAGGATATATGGTAATTTATATAATGTATAATATTTGTAAATGTTAACTTTTTAAGATTAAAATAAACTTTATTGTCATTTAGGACCACACAAGTATAGCCTAAATGAAATTACAAATGTCAGCTCATGAGAGAAATGCAGTGCAAATAACACAGATACAGCGGTATGAGAGAATAACATAAGAAAGAAAATAACACATATGACATGCAAGGAGTAGTTCACATTACAAAAAGATACTCAATACCCACTGGATTTTTATATTGATGTAAGTTTACCTATGTCACAAGTGATAATTCAATAAAAGTGTTTAAAAAATTGGACAACTGTCCCACCAAAAAAAAAAATACACCCCATTCATAGCTCTGCATTTTATCTATGTCTCATCTTGACACACTTGATTTGGTCCAGTTGGCCACAGAACATTATTCTGTTGTTGTTACCCATTGCTGCTGCAGTGACTCCAAAGTCATTAAATTCTGCGTACAACTGTACATTCACATTGTGAAGAAGTAGATAGCTGTGGTGCTGTTACCCCACCCTCATGCATACTCCTGTATTATTCCCCCTGTATGCTTATACATTCACATTGTGAAGAAGTAGATAGCTGTGGTGCTGTTACCCCACCCTCATGCATACTCCTGTATTATTTCCCCTGTATGCTTGTACATTCACATTGTGAAGAAGTAGATAGCTGTGGTGCTGTTCCCCCACCTCATGCATACTCCTGTATTATTTCCCCTGTATGCTTGTACATTCACATTGTGAAGAAGTAGATAGCTGTGGTGCTGTTACCCCACCCTCATGCATACTCCTGTATTATTTCCCCTGTATGCTTGTACATTCACATTGTGAAGAAGTAGATAGCTGTGGTGCTGTTACCCCACCCTCATGCATACTCCTGTATTATTCCCCCTGTATGCTTGTACAATCAAATTGTAAAGAAGTAGATAGCTGTGGTGCTGTTACCCCACCCTCATGCATACTCATGTATTATCCCCCCTGTATGCTTGTACATTCACATTGTGAAGAAGTAGATAGCTGTGGTGCTGTTACCCCACCCTCATGCATACTCCTGTATTATTTCCCCTGTATGCTTGTACATTCACATTGTGAAGAAGTAGATAGCTGTGGTGCTGTTCCCCCACCTCATGCATACTCCTGTATTATTTACCCTGTATGCTTGTACATTCACATTGTGAAGAAGTAGATAGCTGTGGTGCTGTTACCCCACCCTCATGCATACTCCTGTATTATTTCCCCTGTATGCTTGTACATTCACATTGTGAAGAAGTAGATAGCTGTGGTGCTGTTACCCCACCCTCATGCATACTCCTGTATTATTCCCCCTGTATGCTTGTACATTCAAATTGTAAAGAAGTAGATAGCTGTGGTGCTGTTACCCCACCCTCATGCATACTCCTGTATTATCCCCCCTGTATGCTTGTACATTCACATTGTGAAGAAGTAGATAGCTGTGGTGCTGTTACCCCACCCTCATGCATACTCCTGTATTATTTCCCCTGTATGCTTGTACATTCACATTGTGAAGAAGTAGATAGCTGTGGTGCTGTTACCCCACCCTCATGCATACTCCTGTATTATTCCCCCTGTATGCTTGTACATTCACATTCTGAAGAAGTAGATAGCTGTGGTGCTGTTCCACCACCATCAGGCATACTCCTGTACTATTCCCCCTGTATGCTTGTACATTCACATTGTGAAGAAGTAGATAGCTGTGGTGCTGTTCCACCACCCTCATGCATACTCCTGTATTATTCCCCCTGTATGCTTGTACATTCACATTGTGAAGAAGTAGATAGCTGTGGTGCTGTTACCCCACCCTCATGCATACTCCTGTATTATTTCCCCTGTATGCTTGTACATTAGCATTGTGAAGAAGTAGATAGCTGTGGTGCTGGTACCCCACCCTCATGCATACTCCTGTATTATGCCCCCTGTATGCTTGTACATTCATATTGTGAAGAAGTAGATAGCTGTGGTGCTGTTACCCCACCCTCATGCATACTCCTGTATTATTTCCCCTGTATGCTTGTACATTCACATTGTGAAGAAGTAGATAGCTGTGGTGCTGGTACCCCACCCTCATGCATACTCCTGTATTATGCCCCCGGTATGCTTGTACATTCATATTGTGAAGAAGTAGATAGTTGTGGTGCTGGTACCCCACCCTCATGCATACTCCTGTATTATTCCCCCTGTATGCTTGTACATTCACATTGTGAAGAAGTAAATAGCTGTGGTGCTGCTCCACCACCCCCATGCTTACTCCTATATTATTTCCCCTGTATGCTTGTACATTCACATTGTGAAGAAGTAGATAGCTATGGTGCTGTTCCACCACCCTCATGCATACTCCTGTATTATTCCCCCTGTATGCTTGTACATTCACATTGTGAAGAAGTAGATAGCTGTGGTGCTGTTCCCCCACCCTCATGCATACTCCTGTATTATTCCCCCTGTATGCTTGTACATTCACATTGTGAAGAAGTAGATAGCCGTGGTGCTTTTACCCTACCCTCATGCATACTCCTGTATTATTCCCCCTGTATTCTTATACATTCACATTGTGAAGAAGTAGATAGCTGTGGTGCTGTTACCCCACCCTCATGCATACTCCTGTATTATTTCCCCTGTATGCTTGTACATTCACATTGTGAAGAAGTAGATAGCTGTGGTGCTGTTCCACCACCCTCATGCATATCCTGTATTATTCCCCCTGTATGCTTGTACATTGACATTGTGAAGAAGTATATAGCTGTGGTGCTGTTCCACCACCCTCATGCATATCCTGTATTATTCCCCCTGTATGCTTGTACATTCACATTGTGAAGAAGTAGATAGCTGTGGTGCTGTTACCCCACCCTCATGCATACTCCTGTATTATTCCCCTGTATGCTTGTACATTCACATTGTGAAGAAGTAGATAGCTGTGGTGCTGTTACCCCACCCTCATGCATACTCCTGTATTATTCCCCCTGTATGCTTGTACATTCACATTGTGAAGAAGTAGATAGCTGTGGTGCTGTTACCCCACCCTCATGCATACTCCTGTATTATTCCCCCTGTATGCTTGTACATTCAAATTGTGAAGAAGTATATAGCTGTGGTGCTTTTACCCCACCCTCATGCATACTCCTGTATTATTCCCCCTGTATGCTTGTACATTCACATTGTGAAGAAGTAGATAGCTGTGGTGCTGTTACCCCACCCTCATGCATACTCCTGTATTATTCCCCCTGTATGCTTGTACATTCACATTGTGAAGAAGTAGATAGTTGTGGTGCTGTTCCCCCACCCTCATGCATACTCCTGTATTATTTCCCCTGTATGCTTGTATAGCTATGGTGCTGTTCCCCCACCCTCATGCATACTCCTGTATTATTTCCCCTGTATGCTTGTATAGCTATGGTGCTGTGTCCCCACCCTCATGCATACTCCTGTATTATTTCCCCTGTATGCTTTGTATAGCTATGGTGCTGTTCCCCCACCCTCATGCATACTCCTGTATTATTTCCCCTGTATGCTTGTATAGCTGTGGTGCTGTTCCCCCACCCTCATGCATACTCCTGTATTATTTCCCCTGTATGCTTGTATAGCTGTGGTGCTGTTCCCCCACCCTCATGCATACTCCTGTATTATTTCCCCTGTATGCTTGTATAGCTGTGGTGCTGTTCCCCCACCCTTATGCATACTCCTGTATTATTTCCCCTGTATGCTACCCTCTGCTTTTCAATCTCATTTTCCCCATCATCCTATTCACCCCTTTTTCACATGTTTAATATGGTAAAGAAATAGATTCACACACAACACACATGAACAGAAATGGCACATGGAAAAGCCTTGACTTTTATGTCCTCAGCATTTGTGTGATGGTTGGCATAGCACATTAATGCTGAGTGATGGTGAATGCTGTTTAATTTCTTATTGCAAAAGCTGAAGATTTCAATTTCAGCTGCAGTGATCCATTTACTTTTGCACAAATGTGCTTAAATCTGCTGCCCTGATAGAAATCAGTAAAGGCAGACAAAATTCAGTACTGTAAATCAGTTAATTTAGCAGTTCTTAGGCTGCTAGATGTAGCAAAATAGGTGTTCCTTGTGGCTTGATGAGATAGTTGCCCTTGCCCTGTTTATAGACTGATATTTTGCATAGGGTCATGGGTTTGATTACAGCTGTAAGTCAATATATTGATTCTTTATATTTCATATTACTTTCATAAATTTAGCTTCATATGTCTATATTCCTTTTCATATACATTTCATTAACATAACATTTGTAGAATGTAGCAAGACATATTTTGCCAAAACATTGCAGCAACAACAAGAAAAGTTATTAAGCTAACCTTGTCCTGCTTATGTCTTCATGTTTGTAGCACTCACCTGCCCCTTATTTCTCCTTATAGAAACCACTTTATTGTACAGAGTATGACAAATTAATGATCATTTAATAAGTGTCACACACTATACATACATACATACAGACAGCTATTTCAAGCATGAACAATAATGTCCTTCTAGCCTGTCAATATATACCAGAACACTTGTTCCCATAGTAAGTGTCCAAGCTGTTCTTAAAAATATCTAAACTAGTACTTGCTTTAATGTAATTTGGTAGTCTGTTCCATGAATCAGCTACTCTGTCAGAGAACCAATTAGTGCACTTCTCATTAGTATAGAATCTTCTACATAGGTTATCTGATGATTCTCTAGTACTTTAATGTAATTTGGTAGTCTGTTTCAAGCATCAGTTACTCTGTCACAGAACCAGTTAGTACACTTCTCATTCCTATAGAACCTTCTACAAAGGTTGTCTGATGATTCTCTAGTACTTTAATGTAATTTGGTGTCTGTGCTATGCATCAGTTACTCTGTCACAGAACCAGTTAGTGCACTTCTCATTCCTATAGAACCTTCTACACAGGTTGTCTGATGATTCTCTAGTACTTTAATGTAATTTGGTAGTCTGTTCCATGCATCAGTTACTCTGTCAGAGAACCAGTTAGTGCACTTCTCATTCCTATAGAACCTTCTACATAGGTTATCTGATGATTCTCTAGTACTTTAATGTAATTTGGTGTCTGTTCCAAGCATCAGGCACTCTGTCACAGAACCAGTTAGTGCACTTCTCATTCCTATAGAACCTTCTACATAGGTTGTCTGATGATTCTCTAGTACTTTAATGTAAATTGGTAGTCTGTTCCATACATCAGTTACTCTGTCAGAGAACCAATTAGTGCACTTCTCATTCCTATAGAACCTTCTACATAGGTTGTCTGATGATTCTCTAGTACTTTAATGTAATTTGGTGTCTGTTCCATGCATCAGTTACTCTGTCAGAGAACCAGTAAGTGCACTTCTCATTCCTATAGAACCTTCTACATAGGTTGTCTGATGATTCTCTAGTACTTTAATGTAATTTGGAAGTCTGTTCCATGCATCAGTTACTCTGTCAGAGAACCAGTTAGTGCACTTCTCATTCCTATAGAACCTTCTACATGGGTTATCTGATGATTCTCTAGTACTTTAATGTAATTTGGTAGTCTGTTCCATGCATCAGTTACTCTGTCAGAGAACCAGTTAGTGCACTTCTCATTCCTATAGAACCTTCTACATAGGTTATCTGATGATTCTCTAGTACTTTAATGTAATTTGGTGTCTGTTCCATGCATCAGTTACTGTGTCACAGAACCAGTTAGTGCACTTCTCATTCCTATAGAACCTTCTACATAGGTTGTCTGATGATTCTCTAGTACTTTAATGTAATTTGGTGTCTGTTCCATGCATCAGTTACTCTGTCAGAGAACCAGTAAGTGCACTTCTCATTCCTATAGAACCTTCTACATAGGTTGTCTGATGATTCTCTAGTACTTTAATGTAATTTGGTAGTCTGTTCCATGCATCAGTTACTCTGTCAGAGAACCAGTTAGTGCACTTCTCATTCCTATAGAACCTTCTACATGGGTTATCTGATGATTCTCTAGTACTTTAATGTAATTTGGTAGTCTGTTCCATGCATCAGTTACTCTGTCAGAGAACCAGTTAGTGCACTTCTCATTCCTATAGAACCTTCTACATAGGTTGTCTGATGATTCTCTAGTACTTTAATGTAATTTGGTAGTCTGTTCCATGCATCAGTTACTCTGTCAGAGAACCAGTTAGTGCACTTCTCATTCCTATAGAACCTTCTACATGGGTTATCTGATGATTCTCTAGTACTTTAATGTAATTTGGTAGTCTGTTCCATGCATCAGTTACTCTGTCAGAACCAGTTAGTGCACTTCTCATTCCTATAGAACCTTCTACATAGGTTGTCTGATGATTCTCTAGTACTTTAATGTAATTTGGTGTCTGTTCCATGCATCAGTTACTCTGTCAGAGAACCAGTTAGTGCACTTCTCATTCCTATAGAACCTTCTACATAGGTTGTCTGATGATTCTCTAGTACTTTAATGTAATTTGGTGTCTGTTCCATGCATCAGTTACTCTGTCAGAGAACCAGTTAGTGCACTTCTCATTCCTATAGAACCTTCTACATAGGTTGTCTGATGATTCTCTAGTACTTTAATGTAATTTGGTGTCTGTTCCATGCATCAGTTACTCTGTCAGAGAACCAGTTAGTGCACTTCTCATTCCTATAGAACCTTCTACATAGGTTATCTGATGATTCTCTAGTACTTTAATGTAATTTGGTGTCTGTTCCATGCATCAGTTACTCTGTCACAGAACCAGTTAGTGCACTTCTCATTCCTATAGAACCTTCTACATGGGTTGTCTGATGATTCTCTAGTACTTTAATGTAATTTGGTAGTCTGTTCCATGCATCAGTTACTCTGTCACAGAACCAGTTAGTGCACTTCTCATTCCTATAGAACCTTCTACATAGGTTGTCTGATGGTTCTCTAGTACTTTAATGTAATTTGGTAGTCTGTTCCATGCATCAGTTACTCTGTCACAGAACCAGTTAGTGCACTTCTCATTCCTATAGAACCTTCTACATAGGTTGTCTGATGATTCTCTAGTACTTTAATGTAATTTGGTAGTCTGTTCCATGCATCAGTTACTCTGTCACAGAACCAGTTAGTGCACTTCTCATTCCTATAGAACCTTCTACATGGGTTGTCTGATGATTCTCTAGTACTTTAATGTAATTTGGTAGTCTGTTCCATGCATCAGTTACTCTGTCACAGAACCAGTTAGTGCACATCTCATTCACATAGAACCTTCTACATAGGTTGTCTGATGATTCTCTAGTACTTTAATGTAATTTGGTGTCTGTTCCATGCATCAGTTACTCTGTCACAGAACCAGTTAGTGCACTTCTCATTCCTATAGAACCTTCTACATAGGTTGTCTGATGATTCTCTAGTACTTTAATGTAATTTGGTGTCTGTTCCATGCATCAGTTACTCTGTCACAGAACCAGTTAGTGCACTTCTCATTCCTATAGAACCTTCTACATAGGTTGTCTGATGATTCTCTAGTACTTTAATGTAATTTGGTGTCTGTTCCATGCATCAGTTACTCTGTCAAAGAACCAGTTAGTGCACTTCTCATTCCTATAGAACCTTCTACATAGGGTGTCTGATGATTCTCTAGTACTTTAATGTAATTTGGTAGTCTGTTCCATGCATCAGTTACTCTGTCAGAACCAGTTAGTGCACTTCTCATTCCTATAGAACCTTCTACATAGGGTGTCTGATGATTCTCTAGTACTTTAATGTAATTTGGTAGTCTGTTCCATGCATCAGTTACTCTGTCAGAACCAGTTAGTGCACTTCTCATTCCTATAGAACCTTCTACATAGGTTGTCTGATGATTCTCTAGTACTTTAATGTAATTTGGTGTCTGTTCCATGCATCAGTTACTCTGTCAGAGAACCAGTTAGTGCACTTCTCATTCCTATAGAACCTTCTACATAGGTTGTCTGATGATTCTCTAGTACTTTAATGTAATTTGGTAGTCTGTTCCATGCATCAGTTACTCTGTCAGAACCAGTTAGTGCACTTCTCATTCCTATAGAACCTTCTACATAGGTTGTCTGATGATTCTCTAGTACTTTAATGTAATTTGGTGTCTGTTCCATGCATCAGTTACTCTGTCAGAGAACCAGTTAGTGCACTTCTCATTCCTATAGAACCTTCTATATGGGTTGTCTGATGATTCTCTAGTACTTTAATGTAATTTGGTGTCTGTTCCATGCATCAGTTACTCTGTCAGAGAACCAGTTAGTGCACTTCTCATTCCTATAGAACCTTCTACATAGGTTGTCTGATGATTCTCTAGTACTTTAATGTAATTTGGTGTCTGTTCCATGCATCAGTTACTCTGTCAGAGAACCAGTTAGTGCACTTCTCATTCCTATAGAACCTTCTATATGGGTTGTCTGATGATTCTCTAGTACTTTAATGTAATTTGGTGTCTGTTCCATGCATCAGTTACTCTGTCACAGAACCAGTTAGTGCACTTCTCATTCCTATAGAACCTTCTACATAGGTTATCTGATGATTCTCTAGTACTTTAATGTAATTTGGTGTCTGTTCCATGCATCAGTTACTCTGTCAGAGAACCAGTTAGTGCACTTCTCATTCCTATAGAACCTTCTACATAGGTTATCTGATGATTCTCTAGTACTTTAATGTAATTTGGTGTCTGTTCCATGCATCAGTTACTCTGTCAGAGAACCAGTTAGTGCACTTCTCATTCCTATAGAACCTTCTACATAGGTTGTCTGATGATTCTCTAGTACTTTAATGTAATTTGGTGTCTGTTCCATGCATCAGTTACTCTGTCAGAGAACCAGTTAGTGCACTTCTCATTCCTATAGAACCTTCTATATGGGTTGTCTGATGATTCTCTAGTACTTTAATGTAATTTGGTGTCTGTTCCATGCATCAGTTACTCTGTCACAGAACCAGTTAGTGCACTTCTCATTCCTATAGAACCTTCTACATAGGTTATCTGATGATTCTCTAGTACTTTAATGTAATTTGGTGTCTGTTCCATGCATCAGTTACTCTGTCAGAGAACCAGTTAGTGCACTTCTCATTCCTATAGAACCTTCTACATAGGTTATCTGATGATTCTCTAGTACTTTAATGTAATTTGGTGTCTGTTCCATGCATCAGTTACTCTGTCAGAGAACCAGTTAGTGCACTTCTCATTCCTATAGAACCTTCTACATAGGTTGTCTGATGATTCTCTAGTACTTTAATGTAATTTGGTAATCTGTTCCATGCATCAGTTACTCTGTCACACAACCAGTTAGTGCACTTCTCATTCCTATAGAACCTTCTACATAGGTTGTCTGATGATTCTCTAGTACTTTAATGTAATTTGGTGTCTGTTCCATGCATCAGTTACTCTGTCACAGAACCAATTAGTAACTTCTCATTCCTATAGAACCTTCTACATAGGTTGTCTGATGATTCTCTAGTACTTTAATGTAATTTGGTAGTCTGTTCCATGCATCAGCTACTCTGTCAGAGAACCAGTTAGTGCACTTCTCATTCCTATAGAACCTTCTACATGGGTTATCTGATGATTCTCTAGTACTTTAATGTAATTTGGTAGTCTGTTCCATGCATCAGTTACTCTGTCATTGAACCAGTTAGTGCACTTCTCATTCCTATAGAACCTTCTACATAGGTTGTCTGATGATTCTCTAGTACTTTAATGTAATTTGGTGTCTGTTCCATGCATCAGTTACTCTGTCACAGAACCAGTTAGTGCACTTCTCATTCCTATAGAACCTTCTACATAGGTTGTCTGATGATTCTCTAGTACTTTAATGTAATTTGGTGTCTGTTCCATGCATCAGTTACTCTGTCAGAGAACCAGTTAGTGCACTTCTCACTCCTATAGAACCTTCTACATAGGTTGTCTGATGATTCTCTAGTACTTTAATGTAATTTGATGTCTGTTCCATGCATCAGCTACTCTGTCAGAGAACCAGTTAGTGCACTTCTCATTCCTATAGAACCTTCTACATAGGTTGTCTGATGATTCTCTAGTACTTTAATGTAATTTGGTGTCTGTTCCATGCATCAGCTACTCTGTCAGAGAACCAGTTAGTGCACTTCTCATTCCTATAGAACCTTCTACATAGGTTGTCTGATGATTCTCTAGTACTTTAATGTAATTTGGTAGTCTGTTCCATGCATCAGTTACTCTGTCACAGAACCAGTTAGTGCACTTCTCATTCCTATAGAACCTTCTACATAGGTTGTCTGATGATTCTCTAGTACTTTAATGTAGTTTGGTAGTCTGTTCCATGCATCAGTTACTCTGTCACAGAACCAGTTAGTACACTTCTCATTCCTATAGAATCTTCTACATAGGTTATCTGATGATTCTGTAGTACGTTTTGATAACCCCAAAAACTACCAGAGGTTAGTTGTCTCTAAATGCCCTATATACATGAATAAGGTCTCCTCTTAAATATTTATGTAAGACTCTGTACATGTACAGATATATTATTCTTTCATAATAACTTAAATTTACTTGTCCATAGATACTTTTGGATATTTCTGCTGTGCTCTTTCCAATTTACTCAGGCTTGTTTTCATATAAGGTTTACATATTGTTCCATACTCCACGTTTGGTCTAATGCAACTAACAAACAATTACTTCATCATTTCTGATTTCCTAGTCTTTACAAATCTTTTTATATAACCTATACTTCTATAACCCTCATTAGTCAACTGGTAGATGTAATTAAGAAATAAATTCAAAGCTGGATCTACCCATATACCCAGGTCCTGAAATGAATCTACAGTTTCAATCACTATGTGCTGTATTAAATATTCACCTTTCAATTTATGTCTCCCAAATCTCATTTGCTTAGTTTTTATGTCCTTACCAGCTTATTATTCTCCTGTGCCCAAATGGTCAATTTAGTGAAATTCTTTTGTAGGTGTGCCCCATCTGTAACATGTGTAATATGTTTACCCATTTTCAAGTCATCTGCATACAGACTGCAGAACACATCACATGAAGAAAGATAGATATGAGCGATGCAATCTAAACAAGTAAGGGTCTATGTCAGAGCCCTGGGGCACATCATGACTGTAACCAAGGATTTCACCTGTCTAGTTGCTGTTTGATGTTTGCCATGTCCTATTTATAAGCCATGCAGCCACTCATCTTATCAAGAGTACATCAGTACACAGTTGTTCTAATTTATTGATCATTGCTTTGTGTATAACCCTGTCAAATGCTGAAGTTAAATATGTATAAACTACATCACAGCACAATTCTTCATTCATAGCTATCATTATGTTGCAATATAATATAATGTTTTATTTTATTTATTTATTTATTTATTTAAAATTTGTTTACTGGGAAAGTATGACTTGGAATAAGCCAATTTTCAGCAGAGGCCTGGGGAGACATACTAGGTAGTGAGAGATCTATTTTCAACATATCCATGCTGCTACATGATTTAAAATTCCAAACATTCCAGTTCTGACACTTCTAACAATAATTTATCCAGTTAACCGTCCCCGTTATTTTTTCACAACATGAAAATAAACGTATGGGTCTGTATGACTCTGGGTTTGTCCTACTCCCCTTTCCCTTAAAGACAGGTTTAACAAGTGCACATCTTTAGTCTTGAGGAATCTCCCCATATGTATATGACTCGAAACCGGTCACAAGTGGCGTCCCACAGGGTTCTGTCCTGGGACCACTCTTGTTCGGTATATACTTTTCCGAGGTACAGGCAAACGGGGGAGGACTATGGCTCACCAAATTCGCAGACGACTGCAAACTGGGCGCCATAATCAACTCTCCAGCTGACACAAACATCCTTCAAAAAGGTCTCACAGAGACAGATAACTGGTGCCAGTGCCATGGTTTAAAGCTAAATGCCAAAAATGTATAGTCATACCCTTTGGCAAAACAATGTGCCCACAAATTACCACATAGGCGGAAACCCATTAAGTACAGAGAAAGTTATTAGGGACCTGGGGACCCAAGTTGATAGCAATCTCTCCTTTGAAAACCACATTGCCAAAGTGGTTAGAAAGACCTTCTACATAGCCCACCTCATCACAAAGGGTTTCACATCTAGATCAAGAGAGGTAATCGTGCCTTTATTCATCCCTCATCAGGCCCATCATAGAATACAATGCCCTTTGGGATGTACCTTACCCGACACCTGCAGCAATTAGAAAGACCCCAAAAGTATCTCACCAAGAGGATCAAGGGTCTCAAACAGATGCCATATGCTGCTCGGTTAAAAACTCCAGCTCTACTCAGTTGCATACCGCCTACTTGGCGATCTATGCCTGACATACAAAGCTATGTCAAATCCAGAATTAATGGACATGCTCCACCTCAGTAAATCTAAATCCCTTAGAGCCACATGCTCGAGGGACTTGAACCTCAGCACAGAAATAAATAGAACTTGCTGGAGGGACAGGTTCATAACCCAGAGGCTCCCTTCGCTCTGGAATAGAATTCCAGTTCATGTGAGGCAGAGCACCTCACTGAATCTCTTCAAGAAGAATCTCGATAAGTGGATGGGGGATCGTAGGTTTGTCCCAGGGATTACTCCCGTGTCACTATTAGACAGAGGCACAGTAAACTAAACCTTAAAAAGGGCACAGTATACTCAAATCAAGGGGTGGCGTAAGCCATACAGAATCAGGCTAGGCTTATAATTGCCCCAGGGCAGATAGCCTAAATGAACCTATGAACGTATGAATCTATGAACCTAGTAAATAACAGATATAATGGTATCTCTGCTCTTAATTTCTCCAAATCTTTTGGGTTTCTAATACCATGACGGGAATGGACCCCATTCCTAAGTCAAAGTACGATTAAAGTTCATGAAACTGGTATGGTTTCAATCTTTGATGTCAGCCAAAAGTGCTCTTTGCAGCACCCACAATGTGCCCAGTAATGACTCTTTTTGCAATTTGTACAGTTACATGGATTGGTAACATATCTAAATACAATTGTAGATTCATTTTTTTAAGACCCGTTGTTCCTACTACTATTTGAATTGTTTGGGTATCTTTCTTCCACATTACTCTCATTTCTGCTTGCAGATCCTTATATTTTATGACTGTGTGTCTCTCTGTACACAACACACTCTAGTCACTGGGTGCGGTGATTTTCATTGACCACTATATCCAGTTTACTAGCATCTATATTTTGAACTGTTGGCAATGGATGATCTCATGTGATATAAACTTCATCATTTTCTATAATGCTTTGTGGCTCATGTTTCCAGTGTTTTTCAGCCACCTCAATACCATAAGGTTTGCACAATCCCCAGTGCAACAGTCTTGCCACATTATTATACCTTTCAGTATAAAGTTCTTCTGCCATCAGTGTGTCCCAACCAGCAATAAGGTGTGCAACTGTTTCCAATTCTCTTTTACAAAACCTACATTTGTCTGTTTCTCCCACATGTGCAATGGACTTTATAAACCAGTGTGTAAATAGCACACTGTCTTGGGCTGCCAATATTGACCTTTCATCACTTGGTTTGAATTCACCTCTCCTTAACCATTCCTGCATTCAATCCTGATCAACATGAGGTTCTTCCAGAAGTTTTCTACACTTGCAACTATATTTATGCATTTTCCACATTTCTTGCCTTCTCATCTGGTACTTCACCTTATATTCTTTCTTTTATTTTTTTGGCAAATTCAGTTGCTGCCTGATTTTATCTACTTCTGGTTTGATTTCCATTCCTGCTTGATGCCGATATGCTTCTGCTAGATAAAGCAGATAAAACATCTTAGATATATTCTCTTCATGTTTCAAAACTTTCACTATGTTTGGGTCTTGTGAGGTCAGTAGATATGTGTGGAGTCCCACGATTGCAGATCTATACATGTAATCAATTTCAAGGAGGCCCATCCCTCCTTCGGAATGGGGAATATATAATCTTGGTATACACTGATTTTTATAAATCATTTGGTGAGCACGAAGCATCCTTTTTGTTTTCCTATCTAATCTGTCCAACACATTTTGGGGCCAGTCAGTCACTCCAAAACTGTAAGTTAGGACAGAAAGAACAAATTGGTTTATAGCTTAGATTTTGTTCCTAGATGTCAGTGCTGTTTTCACAATTAATTTGAGTCTTCTAAAGTATCCCTTACTAAGTTTTACTCGCATTTGTTCATGTTTTATTGTTGATCTTCATCAATTCCTAAATATGTATACACTCCCTCTTGCTCAAGTTCTTTTATATCACATTCTTGTCTTAAAGTGATGTTTTCCTGGTGCTGCAGTTTTCCTGCTTTAAATTTTGCTTTTGCACATTTATTAAGACCAAATGACATTCTTATATCATCTGAAAATGTGTTAACCACTTGCAGTTGTGCTTTCAGTTTCCCATATGATGAACAATACAGTTTTAAATCATCAACAAAGAGAAGACGAGGGTCTTTATACTTTGTTGTTTTCTAGGAGCCAAATTATAACCATGGCCTAAACTGTTAAGTAAACAGCTTAATGGGTTAAGGGCAAGGCAGAATAGCAGCTGTGATAGTCACCCTTGAATATCCCCCTTTGAATTTTTATCCCTGGGATAATAATTTGTCCTTTATCATGGCTTAATTGCAAAGTGGTCTGCCAATGTTTCATGGTCACTGTAATGTTGCCGATCAGTGTAGGGTGCATCTTATACATTTTTAAGCACACTTTTATCCATGAATGTGAGATACTATCAAATGATTTTTTGTAGTCAATCCATGCCATACTTAGATTTTTCCCCCTTTTACAGTTCTCCATTATGACTTTAGTTAACAAGAAATGATCATTTGTTCCATATGGCTTTCTTTTATTACCCTTTTTTATTGCCATGACTGAGTTTTCTTCTACATGAATATAAACTATGTCAGCATCACCTCCGGTGTATAGTTTATACATCATCAGAAGGCAAGTTATTGGTTTTTAATTTTTGGGTAGCTTGCAGGTCCTCTCAAGTAGGAGCATTATTTTTCCTGTTGTTAGCCAAGTTGGTGTCTATTTTGGGTGCACATATAAATAGTTCTTACTCATGCCTAAATCTTAATGCAAAGATGTTAGTACTTTTAACCAAAAGTTAGGTACTGCATCTGGGCCTGGGGTTTTCCAGTTACAGGCTTTTCATCACTTTATCTCAATCTCTCTGGATGTTACTTCATCCCATTTCATATCCTGCACCTTTAAACTTCTTATTCTTTCTTTTACTTCTATCCATTTAGCATCTTTGTTATGTTCCACAGGATTTTCTTAGATATCTCTGCAAAATGTATCTATTTCTTCTGTTTTTGGCATTCTTTCAATTCCTTTTACCTTGTTTCCTAATTCTCTGTAAAATGTTTTTGGGGTCATCAATAAATTGCTTATTTTGTACTTTTCCTTCATATTTATCTGCATAGCATATAAGTTTTTTCCACCTGTGCTGAAATTTTTAATTTGTTACTTGCGATAGTGCATGATAGATCCTGTTCTGTTCTAATACTGCACATTGCTTTTATCACATCAAACTTTCTTAGTATTTTTTTGTTTATCTGTTCCCTCTACTATAATATTCTAACAATGACACTTCTTGTCTTAATTGCTTTATAGTTTTCTCTATTCGATGCTTCCATGATGGTAATCGATTTCTCCCCTTCCTTTGCCTCACTACCCTGTGTCCTTCTGGTAGAACTGTATCAGTTATTAGTTTAGCTGCACAGTAATATATCCTGTTTACTTCTGTTATATCCCATGGAGCTCTATGAACAGTCCTAATTACTGCATTCATTTGTTTTATCAGACTTCTGACTCTTTGGGTTTTATTAACCTTCTGCAGTCGATTTCTTTCATGGATCTTATCTATCTAGCTCTATGAAGTCAAGCAACTCTTCTCCTTTTCTTCCATTCTGAGGGCACATCCCTTGTTCTCCATTTCCTGCGGGCATTCTATAGGAAGTTCTATAGCATCTTCCTGTGGCACATTCTCTTCAATTTCATCCTGTGTCATCCATTGCTCTGTCATATGGGAACTCACTGGCCTATCACTCATCAACATTGACTGCGTCAGTGTCTACAGTTTCCTGTTCCTTCTCTTGCTGTCCATCTTCAAGTGAACATTTATACTGGTTTCCTGTGGAAGGCACCAAAATATCTTCATATGGCACCTAACCAATTGCTTCCTGTTCCACTGGTTCCCCCTTAATTCGAATATCCATTGCTCTATCCTCTTGTGGTGCTTTCTGAATTAGATTTTCTGCACTGAATCCTTCACTTCGCATGTACTCCAAAACCTCAATTTCTTTTCCTTTTCTACTTTTCCTCTTTGACTTCTTATTTTTTTGTATTGTAAAGTTTTCCATATGCAAATTCTTTTGCCTGTATTTCTCTTCAAATATTATCGGTGCTGCTCCTTTTGTATTGGTTAGGTTAGTTTCTCCTTTGCATAACTATTACACCACATTAAATCTGGAACCATAAAGGTGTGTAACCCATGCAGCATAAGTAACTGGTAACTAAAAAAACTCCATGGCGTCCACAACTCAGAGGTGGTATACAATCTATTTATTCCAAATTAAGAACAAGAGTTGAGCACTTTCGTCCTTTCACAGGACTTTGTCAGAACTCATAAGACCTCACATTGGTGTGTTGGTTAGTTGTCCTTAAATGAAGGTCTTATTTTGGTACAGCTGACTTAGGACTCTGCATTTTACCCATTTTCCATTTACTATTAGTTTTTATGCTGGCGTGATTCACCATGCAAGCTAGTTCCATTGTATTCATCCCAGATAGAGTGTTTTTTCATATATGCAGTGGATCATTTCATTGTTAAAGGAATCAAAGGGAGAAACTCAGTGGTCTATGCAATCTGCATCAATGAGTCAGTTAACACAACTTTTAGAATTACTGACCCAGCAGGTGAATCAGATAAATATATACTTGCAATCTCTTCCTGTATCCAATTTTAACCCTTATTCTGGCAATAAAGATGTTTTTAATTTGAGTGGTTGATGCCACATCTGGAACAGATGTATCACCCAACAGGAATGGAAGTAAGAGTTTGGATACTCAGGTAGAGGGAAGACACGGGCACATTGCAAATACGAATTATGGACAACCAAACAATGCATCAGGCACAATGACAGATGGTGGAAGTTGAGATTTTAATAGCTGGCTGGTTCATGACTTTTCTTCCTCCTTTTCTCCAAACTGCATACCATTAGATGACAAGCAGGTCATTTTGAAACAGAGACTTAAAGACTTTGAGAATAAACTGAAAAAACTTAGAACACTACAGATTGAGAATGCATATTTAAAGGAATGTTTGACATGTGCGCAGATTCCAAAAGGATTAATGTTGTACAAATTTCCCTTTGGGGGTCTTACAAGGGTCTAGGAAATATTTTTGTTTAATAGAAATGTTCAACAGGCACGGGATGGAATTACTAAAATTTATAATTAAGTTTCCTAGCAAACGCATAGATGTCCTTTTGAAAGAGGTTACGGCTTTGGAACAAGTTATTACAAGTGATATTTTGTTTGATGAATACTAAAATAAATTTGACGGTATTTTTTCTTATGTAAATAAACATGTTACTGAAGTGACCAAGAGGAAAGAAAAGAAATTACTCTGGGATAGTAATGATTATAAAGATGGGAAAGCATATCTCCTGAGTGAAGGTAATGGTATGATTAATGGAAATGATACTGTGGAGGAAGTTAGGGAGCCAGATTTACCATCTGGTTTAGACAATGAGGAAACAGAGGAGTACAATGATTATCCTGAGGTCAGTGAGGTCCCTTTTAGGAACCACCATCTTACCAACTCCCCAAACCCAGGTGGTCAGAGAGGATACAGAACAGGAGAGGAAGTGGACATTTTCAGCCCAGACCCGATTGAGATCATGAGGGTGGGGGCGGAAGAGTTACGGAGGGACAGGACAACCCCCCAGAATGAACAACAACAGGTAGTTGGTGACTGGCCAGACTGCATAGAAGTTAAGAATGATAGAGAAATGTTAATTCATAATGGCTTTCTCATTTTAACTTTACTGATAAGGTAATTGATATCGCTTATTTTACTTTGTTTGAAAAATTCATTCCAAGACACAAAGAGAAAATAGCAGAAACAATAACTGATTTAAAACTCTTTACTAGGAAGTTGAATTTGTCCTTCCTTAATAGGGATGGTCTGAATTCCATGACATTACAACTATTTAAGAAAAAAAGTATTTTTAACCCCCTACTTCATATGGCACTGCAGACTTTTGAAAAGGCTTGTGAAAGGGACCTTTATGTGCTATATGGTGGGAAATTAAGGAGCTCACAAAATTTACCCAATGAAGAGCATCGTCTTTTAGAGGACCTATCACGTGATAAATCTATTAGGGTAATGAAAAGCGATAAAAGAGGCGGTGTTATGATAGCAATGCTAACGGACTGTACTAACAGACATTTTAATATGCTTCTTGACGATACCCGTTACACCGTTGTATCTAAGAATGAGATCAATGCAGCCTATAGGGAGATAGACTTATTTTTGAATTATGCCCCTTTTAAAGGAGTAATTACCCTTGATACTTATGAGTTTTTGCTCAACAGGAATTCAATTATTCCAGCTGCATTCAGTATCCCTAAACTACACAAAAATGTAGAAGATCGACCTTACAGGCTCGTAGTGGCAGCACAAGGATCAAAACCAAATCCTCTCGCTGCATGTATTGACAGGAAAGTTAAGCCTGTATTGAATTGGTGCCCACATATTTTATCTGATTCATGGGATTTCTTAGCTAATTGAGATGTAAATTCTGGGAAGGAGTTAACTCGCTTCTTGTCTGTGGATGTAGTAGACCTTTTTCATGTACTCCCCAGCAAGAAGGACTAGAAGTTTTTGAAGAAATACTTTTAGAAGGTAAAATGTTTACTGACCAGAGGGTTTACTTCTTGGTGACCCTAAGTGAGTTAGTTTTGACCAACAACTTTGTGTAATTTGAAAGGGAATACTTTAAACAAATTTGTGGGGTGGCAGTGTGTGCCCTCATTTTTGCCAATATTATCATGTTAGGTTGGGAGAAAAACTCTAAATTTTCCCCGCTATGGTTCTCCTATTCACGATTTTTGGACGACTTGTTTTTTGTATGGAAGGGCGACCCCATGAAAATTGAGCCATTTTTGAGTTATTTAGAGGGTACGATGACATTTTTAAGGTTCACACATAATATGAATGCACATGATATACATTTTATTCTATAGACTTATTTTAGAATAAAAAATGAAAAATTAGTGATTAGTATATACAGATAAGAGACATTTTCTAATTGTTATCTCCACTATGAAAGTGGGCACACCAAACATTGCAAGAAGAACTTAGTGAAAGGACAATTTATCCAAGCAGTTAGCATGAACTCAGAGATGAAGTTCTTTTTGAGGACGAATTGAATTGTATGACTTCTATGTTTTTGGACAGGGGCTACCCCTTTGATATGTCAAAAGCACTAAGGAAGAAAGTAGAGAGGAACAGCTGAACCACGTTCCCGTGTATTTTTGGGCAAACCCAATTTATTATTGAGTATTGGTTTAAATAGTTAAAAGGGCCCTGATAATTTTTAAAATGCCATGGTTATTAAATATAATGAATTTAATCAAAGTGTAAGAAATATTATTACCCAGAATTGGGCAATCTTGAAAACGGATGAGGAGCTCTTTCAGCATCTAGGGAGTAAGCCTATTTTTACATATAAGGTACATAGAAACATGAAGGAAGTGTTGAAGAAAGGCCCAGAGGTACAAGACAGGGACAACTAAATGTGGAAGGTGTAATAACTGTCAATATATTATTGCTAAAGAGAATGTTACCTTGAACAACATTTTTTTGAACAAACGTTACTTTTAAAAAAAGGTGACTGTAATATGGGTGGTTTGGTATACTTGGCCTCTGTAAGTTGTGTTATTCATTTTACGTAGGAAAAACGGAGAGAAAATTGTCTAAATTAATTTATAAACAAACCAAGTGGAAAACACTCGAAAATCACTAATAAAATCAGAAGAAATGCTGTGATAACGGAGACTGCAGGCACAAACTGAATAACATCTACACTTTATACAGCACAAAATAACAACCACATGAACGCCTTGAATACAACCATGCGTTTTCGTCCACACAATTCAGACTTCATCAGATGAATCAATTAATTGTCTTAATTGCATTTATACTGCTTTTAAAATGTCAAACCAATGAAATCCCTTAATTTCATTTCAAATACACAAATCATTCCCTACATGGGCTCATAAATATTCATCACTACATTACATTCTATTCTTGTGGATTCAACTAATAAATACTAACTTTAAAATTATTTTTTTAAAAACATCATAATGCATTTTATTCCATAAATACTTTAAAAACATCAATCCTAAATATTAATTAAAATATAATATAAATTCTAAATCTTTTAAGAAATAAAGTGCTTACAAATGCAATGTTAAAATAAGTCTTTCTTTACTAATACAAAATGTGAGGAAACAGCACCATCTATTGTCACCAAAAGATATTGCACTAGTATTTTTCTCTTCTTTACATTTGTGTAGCCCTTAACTTTAATAGTGGCAGAATAGAAAGATAATCATTTAACCCTGGGGATTTTCCTGCTTCCAGGGTTACTTGCCACCATAATTCTTTACACTCTATCCTTTCTTCCCATGGGCCACCCCTAATATCATTCTTAATCTGTTCCAAAACCAAAAAGAAGAATTTATAACCTACACATACTTTAGAATGTTTAAATAATGCATTTGTTTCTTTACCTTTAGATATATCATAAATGTGTTCATATATTCTTCTTTTTAGTGTTCTCTCCGTTTTCCCCACATAAAAAGCATTACATTGTCCACATAAGGCAAGATATACTAACCCCTTAGTGTCACAATTATAATATCCTTTGCTCCTTATCCACCTATTTCTACTATCCAAAAATATACCCCCCTTATTAATAATGAATTCACACTGATTACACCTTCCACACTGGAAGGTGCCTAATTTCCTTTCACCATTCCTGCATGAGTTGGAATTATTATTATTATTATTATTATTTTCTAATATATTCCTTATACTTCTTGAATTTTTATAAACTACCTTAGGTATTATTTTAGGCACATTCTCCAAGTCAGTGAGGGAGATACATTTTTCCCACTCTTTTTGAAAAATCCCTCTTATGTTGTTATTAGTTGCATTAAATTCCAAAACTAGGGCTTGTTGAAATTCACCTCTATTTTCCATCTCTTTACTCTCATTATAATTATGTATTAAATCAGGATTATTAACAACCCCTTTAATAGGTTTAAATTTATTTTCTCTACCCTTTTCTACCTCCTTTCTAATAACATTAACAAATTCCCTAGGATACCCCCTATCTATGAACATATTTTCAAGAAAATTACATTCTTTAATAAAGTCACTATCCAAACTTGTCATTCTGCTACCTCTAACATAGTGTCCCTTCACTATATTCCTTTTACAGTGTGCTGGATGTGCACTATTGTAGTGAAGGAAAGAATTACAAAAGGTTGGCTTTCTATGTATTCTAGTTTCCAATTTATTATTGTCAGACTTATAAATTTCCAAATCTAGATATTGCAAGGTTTCATAAGACGTATTATAGGTAAATTTTAGAAAGTTAGTGCTATTATTTATATATTCTATAAATTCCTCAAATTCTGTGTTACTTCCTGTCCAAAATATAACTATATCGTCCAGAAATCTGCGATATAGCGTCCAGCAGGAATTAAACTTTGAATGTAAAATAAATGTTTCCTCCCACTTTGACAAAATTATATTAGCAAATGTAGGAGCACAGGCAGCTCCCATGGCTACCCCCTGAATTTGCTGAAAAAATTCACCATTAAAAACTAAAAAAATATTCTGTAGAACCAAATCCATGAGGCCTGTACTTGCTACCTTTTCCCTGTGGGATAAATTTTTATCATGGAAAACTACCTCTTCAAACATTTTCATACCTGTCTCATATGGTATACATGAAAAAAGATCAATAATGTCGATAGTAACAAATAATAAGTTGTCAGAATATAAATCTGATGAAATTTCTCTTAATAAATCCCAAGAATCCTTTAGTATTATTTTATTACCAACCCAGATATGTTTATCCTTAGTGTCCACAAATTTTGCTAAAGGCAATGTTTTTGAGCCATCCGCAGATACTATAGGTCTAAGTGGGGGGGTCTTCAGAATTTTTATGAATTTTGGGTATTCCAAAAATAATAGGGATTTTGGGTTTCTCTGCATTCAAATAGGCATACATTTTTTTATCAATAACACCTTCATATAACATATCTTTTAATGCTACTTCAATTTTATTATATGCCAAAAACACTTCATTTTTAGAAACACAATTATATTTATTTTCATCCCTTAATATTTGGTTCATTTTTCCCTCATAATGTATTATATCCATAATCACAATCCCCCCACCTTTATCTGGTTTCATAAAACGTATTCTGGGGTTAATAGTCATATTATCCAGAATTATTTTCTCATCTATACTAAGATTTGCTTTATATTTAACTTTCTTGTCCATATTTCTCACTTCTTTTTCTAACATAAGTTCAAAATTTTTTAGTTGGGGGTGTATTGGGGGGTTATATGTAGATCTACGTACTAATTCTTGATGATTGTAAGTAGTGTTATTAGTTATATATTTGGAAAATATCATTTCTAAATTGATTTTTCTTAAAAACATTTTTATATCTAAAATAGTCCTCGTTAGGTCACCCTTAACATATGGAATATATTTGAGTCCCTTACTCAAAAGACTGAAATGTTCCTTAGTCAATGGAATGTTACTAAAATTGTATATGGAAAAACAAATGAATTTATGAACACCTGTATGATATAAGAAGTGCTAACCAAAGAATGCACTATTTAGACATTCCTGTCCATGTGAAGGTTTTAAGAAATTTGTTTTTTGGTATTCTTGAGGTAGTTCCAATAGATGCCAGAGGATGAGCTTGGGAAAACAAGACTGAATATAAGGAACTCCTCTGGCAACTTAGACTGGACGCTATGCAAAAGCCTGGTCCGAATGAACATATTTCAATCAATTAAATGAAACAAGGCACAGCTGTTCCAGCTATAATGTACGAAAAACATTTTATAGCACAAACCACAGAAGGGAGACTTCACACAGATAACGCTGCTACAGTTGTCTTATACGTTTTCGTCAGCTAACTTCATCAGAATGAAGTAACCACACCAATTCCTCCCTATATATGCATTTGTAATTTAATTTAATCCAATTAAGTTCTTGCTGAATTATTCTCAGTTCATTATTATTAACTACATCTTCTCCCTGTGCTTTGTTTGGATCCAGCCTGCGTAGTTCCTTTTCAATACAATCTGATTTAATTTCAGTATCTGAGGTTACCTGGCTGTCACTAGGGCAATTTATCACCTCTATTGTGGAGCTAAACTGCTTTACATAAGATTTTATTAATTTATCTATAATCTGTTCTGTTTGAGAAAAAACTTTAAAATCTACAGAAAGGACTGGATTCAATAACCCTACATCGCTCACTCCTGCCGTGATCACATTGCAGAAAGATGCACACATGACAGTGCATCGATTCTCACTCCTGCCGTGCTCACTTCTCAGTGAGATGCATACATGATACTGCACCGATTCTCACTCATGCCATGCTCACATCTCAGTGAGATGCACACATGATAGTGCACCAATTCTCACTCCTGCCATGCTCATGTCGCAGCTAGATGCACACATGATAGTGCACCGATTCTCACTCCTGCTGTGCTCACGTCGCAGTGAGATGCACACATGATAGCACTCTGATTCTCACTCATGCCATGCTCATGTCACAGCGAGATGCACACAATAGTGCATTGATTCTCACTGCTGCCGTGCTCATGTCTCAGTGAGATGCACACATGATAGCGCACTGATTCTCACTCCTGCCGTGCTCGCATTGCAGTGAGATGCACACATGCTAGTACACCAATCTGTATTCAGTAAACAGCTCTTTATGAAGTATAGAGCTGCACAAATCAGGTAAACATTTTGGCATGCTGATTAGTGCATATGCAGCTGAATTATATGCTAATCAACTAATCCAAGATGATGAAGCTATTAAGCCATCTGTAAAGCAGTTATGTACCATGTCATGTAGCCACATGCCCTGTACTTCAAAACCTTTTGAAATACAGCCACAGAAACTACACTGGAAAGAAATAATGTTAGGGGCCTGCTGCTGCACTTGTTCATGTGTATGTGCAACAGGCTCAAGTCGATGTGTATGAGCAACAGGCTCAAGTCATGTGTATGTGCAACAGGCTCAAGTCATGTATGTGCAACAGGCTCAAGTCATGTATATGTGCAACAGGCTCAAGTCATATGTGCAACAGGCTCAAGTCATATGTGCAACAGGCTCAAGTCATGTGTATGTGTAACAGGCTCAAGTCATGTGTATGTGCAACAGGCTCAAGTCATGTGTATGTGCAACAGGCTCAAGTCGATGGTGCTGCTGCTGACAGACCTGGGCAAGGAGGGCAAGGAGGAGAAGGGCATTTAGACCTCATTTAGCTTATTATAGTCTGCATGAGATCAGGCAGCCATGGTGGTGCAGTGGTTAGCATTAGTGCCTCACAGCAAGAGGTTCTCCAGTTTGATCTTCGGCTTGGGTGCCTTCTGTGCAGAGTCTGCATGTCCTCCATGTGGTCACATGGGTTTCCTCCAGGTGCTCCGTTTTCCTCCCACATCCCAAAGATATGCTGTAGGTGGATTGGACACTCTAAATTGGCCCTATGTGTGAGTGCCTTCTGTGGAAGGTAGGGTACTGGACTGGCAACATGACATTGTAAAATTCCACTGCCAATCATGAGCGGACAGGTGATCCACTCTGGTGACCCCTAACCAGGAAAAGCCGAAAGAAGAAGATAGTCTGCATTAGATGGAAGTAATAGAGCATTATATGGTGGATAGTGACATAATCCAGAAACGCTGCAACCCCTGTTGTCCTCACCTGACACCAAGGACAATCCGAGGGGAAATAATACATGTGGAAACCGAAGTATGGTAGCACTCAGAATTTTAGCTACAGGAACCTTTCAGATACTCACAGAGGACATTCTGGTAGTGTCACATGAATCAGTATGCATACAAATTCCTGAATGCTATGCCCCTCCTGCAACACAAAGGAAAAGTTTGGACAAACCCATGAATAGCACATAGCAATGTATGTTTCACTAAACATTATCAGGCTGTGTACCAATTGACAACATAAAGCACTTGAAACACACTTTCCATTTAAAATAGAATGTTAGGCTACCCCCCCACAAACAAAAGTGCCTGGGCAAACATTACTGTCAACATTCCTATACTTATTACTGTAATTCCGTCATCGATTACTCAGTGACGGTTATTATTGCTAAACAGATAAGAATGCAACGTAGAATGCCAGTCAATTTTCACTGCACCCACCACTGTTGTGACATCTGAGAAGCCTAACACCACTGTTAGTGACATGTACAACCCCTTCCATTGGATGTAAAATACAATACTGTTCTCTCCAATCGCAGGTGAAATTGCAAAAGCAAATGATAACATCCTGCGCTGTAAGCATAATCTTCTCATCTCACAAATGTAAAGCACTGCAAGAGCCGCCTGTGCCAACAGTGAAATATACGAAGTGCACACAGATCAGCATTTATTGTTCTACTCCCTATATAAATACATCCCTGATGTTAGAATGTAAACATGCTTAAATAAGAGAAACCTTTATTTATTTATTTTATTTTTATTTTACATTTGTTGACCGGGCTAGTATAACTGGTTATATGTCCATTTTCAGTAGAAGCCCAGGGAGAAAAGCTTCAAGCATCGGCAGTGACAAAGCATACAATATATATCAATAGTAAAATGAGTTACAGTACATTGTTTAAATTGTAGGTACGATAAACTTGCACAGAGTTCTTTAGTATGTTTAAGCCAAGATCAAATATAGAGAACAAACAAACAACATTTGAGAGCTAAAAAAATATATGGAGATTCCAAAAATTTAATTTTTTTTTGTTTTTTTTGGAAGAAATCTTTATTACAAGTAGGCACCATAGAACAGCGGAGTAGAGAAGCACTGGGAGAGCAAGACGGGGAAATGAGATCTCAGTCAGGGGTAGAGCAGGGACAAAGCCAGTGAGTTTTAAGATATTCTTTAAGATGTTTTTTAAAACGCAGTGTGGAAGCAAGGGTAGAAAGTTCACTAGGAAGCTGGTTCCAGGTTGTTCCCACTGTGTTGGTGAAAACTGAGTCCTCAGCTTTGTTGTTGGATTTAGTAGTGGAAACTAAAAGCTTATTAGCTGAGCGTAGTGTTGCAAGATTTTTATAGGGGGTAATCAGATTAGTGAGGATAGGGGTATTATTAGGGTGGTAAAGGATCTTTTGGGTGATAAGAAGTTGTTGACAAAGTAGTTGGTTCTAACCATCCCAGTTGTTTTAGGTTGTGACAGTGGTGAGTTCTAAAGCGGGTGCCAGTGGCAAATCGGGCTACGTTATTGTAACTGGTTGAAAGTTTGAAAAGGTTGTTTTTAGAAAGATTGGTATATATTACAGAAGCATAGAACAGGGTAGAGATCAGGTGGGTCTAGGCAATAGTGGTTCTGGCTATAGGGGTAAGGAAGGGTTTGATTCTATAAAGGGTGCCTAGTTTTTTTGTTGACAGACTTTATAGTAGTATTAATATGGTCATCATAGCTAAGGTTGTTGTCAGTTGTTATTCCCAGGAGACGATTTGTAGTGTCAGGGGATATATTAGTTCCATTGTTAGAGGTTTCTGTGAAGTGAAGTTGTGATGACTTTTGAGTAGGAGCAAACAGCAATAATTTTGTTTTTTGGGGTTCAGCAGGAGGCAGTGTTGCGTGAACCAAATTTCAACAGTATTAAATACTGTCTGGGTGATGGTCTGGAGTGAGGTAATGGACTTGGCTGAACATATTAAAGTAGAGTCATCTGCATATTGTATGCAGGTGACTTGAGGAATTTGTGCATGTAGATTAATAAACAGTGAAAAGAGAAGCGGGCCTAAAATGGAGCCTTGTGGAACTCCTATGTTCACAGGGAGGAGTGTAGAAAGATTTTTATCCCAAAGCACTGCTTGCTGTCTGTTTTCTAAATAAGATTTAAACCAGCGTACTGCTTGTGGGTCCAGTGATTGGGCTTTTAGTACATCAATAAGCATGTGATGTTTAACCATATCAAAGGCTTTTGAAAGGTCAATAAATAGTGCAAAAGAAAGAGAGTTATTGTTACGATTTCTGTTTATACAGTCAGAAGAGGATAGCAGGCAGTTGTTGTGCTATGGAAAGGTCTAAAGCCATGCTGGCAGCTGGCAAGTAAATTATTATGGAGAAGGTGGTCAAGTAGTTGTCCATGGATGCATTTTTCCATTATTTTAGCTATTGGAGAGAGTAAGGTGATTGGTCGAAAGTTGGAAAGCTCAGTAGATGTCCCACCTTTATGTAGTGGGATGATATGGGAGACTTTCCATATGGAAGGGATTGTGCTTTCCAAAATTGTTCTATTTATAAGGATGGAGATGGGATAGGCAATGGCTTTAGCTGCGATTTGTAGGTATTCAGCTAGAAGACAGTCAGCAGAAGGGGTGCATGGTTTGAGTTTTTGAAGGAGGTTGCAAATGAGGGATGTAGGTACAGGTTGTATATGAAAGGTTGGAGCTGGACTATTCATGGTGTTTAATGGGGAGGTGGTAATAGGTGGTAATGTATTAGCTAGGGTTTGAATGGCTTCAGTAAAATAGTTATTAAAGGCATCAGGAATTTGCTTAGAGTTATTATGGTTGAATCCTGATGGTGCAGGAGTTTTAGAATGGCCTGGCTGAAGTAGTTTGTTAATGCCTGACCAGAACATTTGTGGTTTTTGTTGGTGGGTTTGTTGGAGGTGAAGGTAATAGTTTTTTTTGTCTTGTAGAATGTCTTTTTTGGTGGCATTTCTTAACTGTTTAAAATAAAGGAGATCTGATGGACTTTTAGAGGCTCTCCATTTGGACCACATTTTATTTTGTAAGAGGATCTTTTGCCTAGTTTGTTTTGTGAGCCATGGGGCAATTTTGGTACTTTTTCGGGAAGAGCAATAGGGGGCATGGTAATCTAGGATTTGTAGGAATCTAGTATTAAAGTAGGTCACTGCTTCATCACGTTGAAGATGATACAATGGTGACCAGTCACATGCTTTCAGTTCATTTTGGAAGGTCTCTGGTTTAAAGTTTTTTTTTGAACGGAAGGTTTTAAAAAATATTAGTATCAGGTCTATGAACTCTTTGTTTAATAATACAGGTTAGAGCATGGTCACTGATATCATCTGGAAGGGTTCCTGGTTTATAAGTATCAAGATGGCTGTTTAGAAGGATCCAGTCTAGGGTGGTTTCCTTGCTTCTTGGTTTATGGATTCTTGTAGGTGTGGTTATTATTTGTGAGAATCCATAAAGATTTATGTGATTGATAGGATTAGGGGAGCTACAGGTTGCCCAGTCTATATTAAAGTCACCTAGCACAATGGTTTACTGAGGTAGGTGAGTAGACAGTCAACTAAGTATGTTTTCAAGAGTATTGATATTGTTTCCAGGGGGAAGATAAGAGCAAATTAGATAGATAGCTTTGGAGTTGTTGATTTGAAGTTTAGCAGTAAGGATTTCTACATTAGTATTTGAGGGCAGGAGTGCATTTTAGAGTAAAACTTGGAGTTCTGATTTATACAAAATGGCTACACCTCCACCCTTTTTAGTTTTGCGGTCACATCTCAGGATATTATACCCAGGAGGGGTAATTTCATGGTCCTGAGTTGAGGGCTTTAGCCATGTCTCTGTAATCCAGAGAATATCGAATGCATGCACTTCTAAGAATGCATGTAGGTGGGCAGTTTTATTGTTAATGCTACGGATGTTGAGGTGAGCTATCAAGAGGGAGTTAGATGGTCTTTTTGGGGTAATGGTAGCATGAGATGTTAGGTTGTTTGGGTTACTGGGAACATCTCTATTGGGGCCGGGATTTGGATGAATATCACCATCTAATAGGGGGTGTTTTTGAGGATATTGTATTAACTTTAGGATTTTGTAGTAGTTGTATGGGGTTTTCTTGTCATGGAAATAAGTAACATGGGTAGATCTGTGGTACTTTGGAAGTATGTAAATAGAAGTGGAGATTATATTAATGTGGCTGAGGGAGTATATGTGAGAAACTGGTAGAGTTTGCTGGTAGGGGTGGTGGTGTTCAGGAAGAGAAAAATGTTCAAAGAAGGTTAGTGTGTATGGAAGAGTAAGAGAAACTAGAATAGTAGTTAAGAGTAGTAGGTTTGTGTGAATATATTTGTGTGTTAGGGCCATTTGGATGTGAAGGTAAGGTGGTAGAGTAAGTTGAGGTAAGGTGTCTAGTATATGATAAAATAGAGGTGGGAGAAAGGAGAGAGTGCTGTAAGAGGTAGAGCTGGTTGAGAGAAGAAGTGTATAATACAATAAAATAGAGGTGGGTGTAGGAGAGAAGGCTGTATAATGTTAGCAATACAGGATGAAGTAGAGTGGAGAGGTTAGGGTGTGGACTTAAAATGTAAAAACTGATAAAGGAAATTGAGGTTGGGGGTGGGGTTGTTAAGTAGAAGTAGTCTGTGATAGGGTGATAAGTGGAGGGGGTGTGGCTGTAGAAGTATAAGGCTAACAGTACTGGGGGCGTGTGGGAATTGGAGGAAGAGTAGGGGAGCGGAGTGAGCCCACAGGGCAAACGGAGTGGATAGAGACAGGTAATGGAGCAGCTAGAGGAGAAACAATCAGCAAAGCTGGTTACTGAAGGTAAGTTAGGTAAGTCTAAAGTGGGAAAGAGCAGAGATAAGTAAGGAGTCTATTAGAAAAACAGGAGGGTGTAGCAAGTTAAAATAAAGGCTAAAGTGTGAGGTTTAAGAGTAGTTCAAGGTCATTAAAATATAGAGTAATAAAAGCAGAATAACAGATGGATAAGCAGGAAAATAAAGGATGGGGTAGGGGTGCCACCTACTGGAAAAAGCTAGTATTACATGCAATTCAATAAGGGGTTAGCTAGTGTCAGATTAGGGAAGGGAGAAAAGTTAGTAAGAGGGGTACTATGAGGTGATGGAGGTGTTCTGGTTGCAGGGTAGATAATTGGGGGGGTAAAGGCTGCTGGCTGTCCAGGCTCTGAGCGTGCTTTAGAACCATTGAAGCAATAGTGGATGGTCGTAGGCTTTACAGGCAGGACATAGATAACATACTTTCTTGTTTCCTTGAGAGAGGGAGCAGGGAATATAGGCTGAGAGATGAAACCACTGTTTATTTGTTGGACGGGCCCTTTGCCACCAAGTAGGTACGTTCTCAGAAGTTATAGACTGGAACAGCACAATGAAGAGCAGGGTACTTGTGGGAGAGAGAGAAAGACAACAGTGGTGGTGAGTAGCAAGAAGCTAGCACAAAGTACGGCAGTTAAGGCAATATTATAAAAACAGTTAGCATTTGTACATTCACTTATTTATGCTAGAAGCTACCAGTTTCATAAGTGTGCTAGCAATTCTGTGAGATTATTATTTAGCAGGTCATTTTCTGTAGGCTCAGTAGAACAACATACTACTCATTAGCTTTAAGATATAAACAGACATAAATGCATGTGAATAACTGGATAGCCATAAATCAGGAAAAAATGCATGGAGAAATAGCAGGATTTAAGTATATAATCACCTGGTGTGAATTAGGGCTGGTAGCAGGCAGGCTCATAATCTACACTAAGCTTTGGTCAAAGGAGGCAGCACATTATTTAATACAACATATAGTGCACCATTAAACAATTCTGTAGAAATATGCAGTAACTATCAGGGACAGTTACTCAGGCGTTTTACCCTCTAAATAGTTCCCGTTAATGTAGTCTTAGCATTCCACAGTTACCATTCGCTCACTAGGCTAGCATGCCAGTCATAATGGTAGAATTGTTATCTTTAGTGATTAGTAACAGAGCACTCACCAGATGTTACTAGTTATCAAAAAGTTTTTCAAAGTATCTAATCCATGAGACCCTTAACTGTTACAGTAAAATGTAGAGATAATTATCTTTATAGCTGATAGCGTGAGGGCTATTAAGAAAGGCTTAAACAATGGCTTCTAGACTTTATAGGGCAAGGAAATGTTAAGAGTAGCTCCCTGAGGGAAAGAAGTAGCTGTTACAGGCTAGAAACTAGTTCCCAAAGGCAATACAAACAGCACTGGGATCAACAAGTGAGCAAAGGCTCTCACTTACTAGCTTCCACGTGGTTAGCGTGATGCTAAAAGGCTGTTCCAGGCCTTTTTATTTATTTATTTATGTATTTATTTTTTTTATTTTAAAAATAAAAATAAGTAAAAATAGATTTGGTTCCCAATCTTCCTGATGGCCGTAACACAACCAGCAGTTACATCAACTGGTGGGTTTCAGCACGTACATAGTAACTTCCACATGGGCCGCGAAATGCTAATGGCCATAACAGTTTTATTTTATTTAAGGAAATAAAAACTAGCCCCTAACTTTTGAAATAGCCGTAAATAGGCTAAAAATCTAGTACGCTAGCTAAACAGACAGCAGCCGTTTAATCTGCCGACTAGAACTGGCTCCCAATATTCAGAATAGCCGATAGAGGCTAAAAACTAGTGCCCAAGCAAGACATACAACAGCCATATAATCTGCGAAGTGAATTAGCTCCCAACTTTCAATACAGCCGTTACAGGCTAAAAAATAGTATTCAGACAAGCAGCCATTTTAAGCCACCAAGTAATGCTAGCTTCTATTTGACAACATAGCTGTTACAGGCTAAAAACTAGTGAAAAACTAGTACCCAAGCAAGACAAAAAGCATCCGTTTAAGCTGCCGAATCAACTAGCTCCCAACCTTTAAAATAGCCGTTACAGGCTAAAAACTAATACCCAAACAGCACAAACAGCAGCTGTTTAGGCCTATGGCGAGTGTTCGTGCTTTTGTTTCAGCATAACAAGCAATGAAAAACATAAAATTACCATTTAACAGGCATGAAAAATATTAAACTGACATTTAAAAGTAGCCCAAGCTGCAGCTGTTTAAGCAGCCGTTACAGGCATAACTCAGGCACCTGAAAACTTAGCAATTCATATAGAGGCTCCACGAGGGTGGCTTACTACTAAATAGCCATTACAGGCTTAGTGAAACAAACAATCAACAAGTAACAAAGGCAGCTGCAGAGTAGGATATGGCTTTTAGGCACACAATAAAATTAACAATTGTTTGGTTTTAAGCATATAGTTCACAATTAAACACTTTAGCATAGGGCAAGACAAATACAGTCAACCGAGCACTACTTACCAGAGGTAAAAGACACTGGGCCAGGAGCGGACAGCAGCCAGGGACAGTACTAGGTAATTAAAGATGGCGCCACACAGGACTATGGGTATTTATGGGTTTCAGAAGACTAAAGGGCAGAGAGGGGAGGGAAGAAGGTGTTGAATCGGTACCGTCAGGAGGGGGAGGTGACAGACTACCTTAGAAAGCTATTGGTTGTCTTGAAGGTGATGCATAAGGTTCTGAAGGCTGCAGAAGTTAGAAAGGCAAAGAAGTGAAGACAGGTAAGAACTTAGGGATAGGATAAGTAAAAGTAGTGGTGAAGTTGGTAGGGTTTACCAACATACTCTAACAAAATATGTTTCTTTGTAGAAAAATATCCTTCAAAGAAATAACAGTCACAATCTTCTCTGTCTTAAAGGAATCGCATCCCCTTCACATTCCTTAGCTACATGGTTACCTTTCAATGTAGGTTTAGCCCTCAGAGCACTTTTAAGATGCAAAGGAGGTGTGACCTTATTAAAATTGTTTAATACCAAACGTTTGACTTTGTGTATCTGATGTAAACATAGTGTAGCCTCTCCACCACTGCTGGCTACTAATGGCTTGCAACTGTGAATGATTAGTCTGACTGAAGTAAAACACAGGAATTCACAGACACCCTTTCCTGAAGTGGGTGTGTCAGTGAGGATACACTTACAAAGTGTGATGCATACTGTAGTGAGCTTTTAAACAAAACCCCACATGTATATTTCTTTGGCATAACAGCACAGTTTCCTGCCTTTGCTAAATGCTGTTGTTCACTGTCATGTATTTGTATCACATCTTGAAAGAAAAAGGAGAACATATTCACTAGAGATTGCATGCCTGATATTAAAGCAGAGATCAGGGAAGGATTTCCAGAGAAGGCATGGCTGCAGTTTTGCAGACATGTTCACAAATATTGTGATCACATATTCCACTAACTATGTTATCTACACATCAACAATCAACTGAGAATGTCCAACTGTATAAATTGTTTAATACGGTATAAGAAATGTGAATTGCTTCTTTGCACATTATTTGATTGCTATTGCAAAGCTGTGTCTGTGGCAAAGAGAGGTGACCCACTATAACTATGCTGTATAACTGTAATAGTCTGATGGTTCAGATCCAGAGCTGTTTAATAATTTAACATTTGTTTTCCTTTTATTTATTTATTTTGGGGGGTCTTTACCATGTGCTTGGCATGTGGCATAGTGCAAACATGGTTCCCCTGCTGAAGAAAACAGTGAAAAATTTAATTTCAGTCACCTTACAGAATGCAAACATGCTTAACAGTATTATGTGGTAGGAGACACTGTGGATGGTAACAACTGCAGAAATTCCACCTGTTAAGTGACTGTCTCTGCAGCACAAGATATAAATATACTGAGCTAGAAAAGATAGAACAAAGGTAAAGCAGGGTCTGAGTCCCATATTAGATATTTTTAGTGAGGAGGTCATAATGAGTACTTACACAAGTAATATGTGTTTGCTATTGCCTTTTTCATTTGTGCATTGTCTACATGAGTGCAAACATGGTTCACTGCTTTAGGGAAAAAAATGCAAAATGTAATTTGATGTTCCTTCCTCCATGCAAACAGGCTCAGTGGCAATGCATGGCTGTCAGCACTCTGGACAGTTTTGAGTGGAGAAAATACAGCTGATGTCTAGCTTCCCCTGTGGCATGAAGTGTAAGTGCAGTGGGTTCATGGTTCAAATGCAGTTGAGGCAAACTTTAAATCCAGCAGTTTCTACACCTCAGTAAGGGTGTCACACTGCCATTGCTCCCACAACTTTGATTATAAAGGTAATATTACATACCAGTAGCTAAGTATAGTAGGTTGATTGACCTAAAGGTATCATTACTGTGTGCATACATATACTTTTGTAAGTATCATAACTCATTAATGATTGACGTATGAACCCCAGCTGATTATGTGGGTTAACTGGTTTAGCATGACAATGATGATTATGTAATAAAAATGCAGTTGCATATCTCTGATGGACACAGTAGTTTACTAGCAATCATCTAGACCCCTCCCATAACTCAATTATAACTGCAAAACAGAATGTATTGTGAGGTATGTCTCATAACTCCAAACGCCATTATGCAGGTCTATCCATTTCCAGTAAATGGTCAGACATTACTCCTGCATCACACCTGAGAATGCATGAGCCAGAACGTTGTAATGTCACACACATACAGGCCTAATTGAAGTATAGCCCCAGTCACTTTTTATATCTGTAATGAGGAGGGTCAGCAAACATTTCTTCAGTGGTAATGAGGAATAATCACCATTATGGGAATGTATGCATTCTCTTTTACATAGGTTTGAATCTCACCTTGTACAAATTACTTTTAACAGTGTGTAAGTCCCAACACAATATGTTCCAAGTCATCCCATTGAACCCTCAAGAGTCAAGGCTTAAAAGCCAAGTCATTAAGCATTTCAGTGTTGACCACTGGACAATGTGTGACAAGGTATAGAATCACACATACCAAAGATCACTGCCAAGTTTTATACCATCATTGCTGTTTCATAAACTCTCTTCCTCTTTGTTTGGTGTGTCTCTCTTTGCTTACGTTCATTTAAATGCTATTGACATTATTGTGTGTGTTTGGGCTCTGGTCTTAAAATGCAAGATCACAATTTGGTGCCAAATGATTGCTACTGTTGTTGGAGGACCTCTAGACACATGGCAGGTAGGGTCTATATTACTTCGCCAAAATCACTCTTCAGCAAACACACATTCATCGACACGTATTCAGCAAAAATCACTTAACTGATTCACTGAATACTCCCAGGGCAAAAAAATACTTGCCTCACAGCACAATGGACTCAAATATAGCTAAATCTAACCCACCCAAGTGGGGGGTTTCACCCCCACAGCCCACCTAACTATATATACTAACTCTAAGATTGCACTACAGTGGAGAAAAGGGTAAAGTTGTGCTGCAGAGCAATTATTTCCTTGCCCTGGGAATATTTAGCAAATCAGAGAAGTGATCATGGAAATAATTTTTGCTGAATACGGTTCAATGAATGTGTGTTTACTGAAGAGTGACTTCAGCAAACTAATATAGACCCAGCAGGTGATGGGAAAGATGGTACCATATTCAGGGCACAGAGGTGGGGTATGAAAGAGTTAAAAATCTTTCTTGCACTCCTTGTCAAGTGCTACAGCTGGAGGCTACTACATGGGACTCTACTGGGTCCCATTAGAAGGCTGAGGCTTGGAACAGCATAGCCAAGTCTGTCTGTAGTGAAACTGGCATACCACACACTGGAAAACAGTGTAGTCACCACTACAGTAAGCTTGAGAGGTGCAAGCACGCACAACTTGACCAATGGCTGGATGAGTTTAGAACTGCTAACACCCTCCCCAGTTATGTAAGTATAAAGGTTAAACAACTTGAAACAATATGGAATGCTGCATATAGCCAAGACTCATATGCACATTGCTTCTGTGTCTTTTCTTCTCTCATTCTCTGTTTTACAGCTGCAGAGGAAATCATGGAGAACAGGTAGGCACATGCAAGTCTGAGAGAGGTAAGTGGTATGTCTACAGCACTGCAGTAAGTATTGTGATTCCAGATAGGTAACAACTTCAACATGCATATCATAACTGTAACAGCAAGCGCACACACATTCTGCTGTAGCTGTTGGTGATTGCATTAGGCAAGTGTAGTAGTATGTTCAGATTATGTGAACTGAATGCCCTTCAAGTAACCTATAGGTTCACATTCCACAAGTATTATTTTTATATGTTCATAGATTAGTACTAGGCTAACTGTCCTTCTGGGCCATTTTAAAGCTAGCCAATTATCCCATGTGAGAATCAAACCTTGCACCTTGTGTATGCAAGATAAACACCCTAACCATTATGTCAACCTCCCCACCCAGTTCATAAATTAGTATCAGGCTAGCTTTTCTTATGGAATATTCTAAGCCAGACAATTACCTTATGTGAGAAGTAAACCATGCACCTTGTGTTTGCAAGATAAACACATTAACCATTATGACAACCTCCCTACCCAATTCCTAAATTAGTATCAGGCTAGCTGTTCTTATGGGCTACTTGAAGCCAGCCACTTACCTTATGTGATAATCAAGAATTGCACCTTGTAATGATAAGGTGAACACCTTAACCACTATGCCAAACTCCAACTCTTACAGATAAAATACTGCAATATTGGCTTTAATACCACGTTGTTAACTTACTCTGTAGTATATTTGAAAGCATATATGGAATATGTGCATATTCCAAGGATTACTTGTAACAATTCACAATAATGTTTGGGAGTATGAAAGTTGCATAGGTAGGATAATAATAAATGTTGATTTATTGTCATAAAGAATGACTGTGACATATCATGATTCTAATCATCAATTTTCTTTTTCGTCTCACCCCAACACTTATCTCTCTCTTTCTCTTTTTTTTTCTTTTTTGGGGGGGGGATTACCTGGAATCATGCTGTTCTAATGTCATACCTTTCTGCTAACAAAACAAATTCATTTCAGTAGAGAGAGGTGGGCCAACCACTGCAACTAGGCCTACAAATTCTCCACCTGCCACACCAACACACAGGACCTCTGGGATGCAACCTGGCAGTACTGCCTTCAACACCCATATCCTACTGTGTCTATATTGGATCACCGAATGCTTAAAAAAGTGAACGGTGATTAATCGACCCTATGTAAGGAAAAGCTTACAATTTTGAACTGTCAGAACAGTGATTTTTTTCCTTAGGGAAAAAAATCAATGTTCTAACAAAAAAAAAAATTAAAACATTACATTAAGTGGGGGGTTTCACCCCCACACCCCCCTACTTAAATATAACAACTCCGAGACTGCACTACAGTGTCGAAAACTGCAAAGTAATGAAGCGGCCAAGCAAATTCTTTCCCAGGGAAAGAATTCACTTAAAAGCCACTTTGATATTTTGCCATTTCAGGCTTTTGAGTTCAACCAAGACACATTCGAAATTCAGTCTTCTAATAGAGAACCATCCTACCTTGTCAGTCCTTATCAAGTAGCAATGCCCAGGCTGGTGATGCAGTGGCATTCCCAGGATGACTGATGAAGGCAGTGATTATGTCACCTAACAGGAGATGTTAGGGATGGTGTGAGGTCTGATAGAAAGTGGCTTTAGTGCCCACATCAGTCAAGTGGAGAAGGTTCTCCTAAAAATCATAACAAGACTCCCATGTCAAACAGTCTCACAGGCAACTGACGAAAGGGACAGTAATGGCAGTTCTGAAAGTGAGGACTGGATTCTCACTGTTCCCATGCTTGATGGGCATGTACCCTACTTATGTCAAATCATGGTGTCCCCCAAGCTTTTGTCTCCCTCACTATCCCTGTCTCTGTCTTGTTTGTCCTGTTTGTCTGCACCAGGTTCCTCACCTACCCTACTTATCTGACCCTCACATCCCTATGTCCCTTCCCTAACATTCCTCTCTTTTTGAAGCCAAACAAAAATGGTCGTCTGTCCCACAAAAAAAAGTCCCAATCATAGCTCTCCACTTTATATAAGTGTCATTTTAACACATATGATTTGGTCAAGTTTCCTATACAACATTATCCTGTTGTCACCTATACAGTCTACCCATGTACATTACTGTGTTGAAGGAGTGGATATCTATGGATCTCTCCCAATCCCCTCCTGCAAATGCCTGTATTGCTTCCCCTTTATTCTTCCCTCTGCTTACCTTCCCATTTCACCACTTTCCTATCAACTCCATTTTCACATGTTTAATCTGGTCAAAAAATAGAATCCCACACAACACACATTTCCAGAAGCAGAACATACAAAAACTTTCACTTTTTGTCCTCTGCATTTGCAAAGAGTTTAATATTGCACTCCAATACCGAGCAGCAGTGAATGGCTGTTCATGTGCTATAGCAACACCTGGTGAGTTTTTGCCATTTGTCCCACTAGTCCGGTTGTCTCCATGCAGCACTACTTAAATTTGCTGCCACAGAGGGACACAAAGTTAAAGCAGAGTAAAGGCACTACTTTGAAACAGTTACTCTGACAGAGCTCAGACTGCTGGATTTAATAAAGTGCAACTTTCTATGTGTAGTGTTGACATAAATTGCTTGACTGAAAACTGTTTTTGCCCATAGCATCAAAGGTTTGATTCCAGATGCATCTCACATCATTTCTTAGTGTGATGTTATATGTCTACAATATGTTTAATCACCCACATCTTAACATTTGCCACAGTTATAAGTTGTCATAGAGATATACTGAATACTGGCCAAAAAAGAGTATTGGAAGTGACATCCATCTCGACAACTATGAGATACTTATCCAGTCTTGTTGTTTGTCATAAGCCTGTTGTCCCTCTCGTAACCCTTCTTTACCCTTATTTCAGCCACTTCCTGCTACGGACTATGGCATGTTAATAATGAGAATACACCACAAACATATCCATAATGTTCCATTGCACCAAGCATTGCTACGTGTATGTCCACCCCCCCTTGTATTCACCCCTCTACTCCCACTAATCTTTATGCGTGTGTATCTATTAGGCTGATGGACATAAAGGTCATCTCATGGTTTCTGCATACTGTCATGGCTCTGCTAATTGGATAATACCAACATGTTACCTTAATTCAACAGGTTATCAGTGCTCCTGTAGTGTGCAAAGTTATAAAATCTGCTGTAGGATTCCATTTGTGTCATGTTCAGGTGACGATCAGATTGAAAAGACATGCCATACCAACACACCATTAGTATGTTCATGAATGTGCCAGAACAGTGCCTCCTATGTCCTCTACATCCCTGCATCTGTCATTACCTCCTCTGTCTCATCAGGCTATATTGTAGCATCTTTAGTAGGATGATGGATGAAATGTTCATCTAATATGATGTGGAAACTGTCCTTACTGTGAATAATCATACTGCACACACTTTTCAGATATCCAGCCCTGCACAAATAGTTAGCATACCTGCTGAGTCATACTAATCATTTCAAAAGATGTACCACCCCTTGTCATTTGTAGCAATCTATGTACACAACTTGTGATTTGCAGTGATGCCTGCAAAATAGCTACTAGTTCTAAAAGTGTACTGAGGTAGGCATTACTGATACAATCTGGGGAAAACACATACTTTAGTGTAGTCACTAACAGTCACATTTGCAGTCCTGATCATATTTACTTAGCTAATGCCATTCTGACAACATTTGTAAAAAATATTCAAAGGAAAATAAAAATCATTATGATTTGAACGCTATCTCACTTATGTTTTCAGCATGAATTTACTGCTCTTACACCCTGCACCACAGAGAACATTAGGCAGGAAATGTATTTTCCAAATTCAGTACTTCCCAGAGTGCTGATGGCCACACATCACCACTAAGCCTGTTTGCATGAAGGAATGCATACTAAATGAAAAATTTCACTGTTTTCTTTAAGCAAAGAACTACATTTGATCAGTGCATAATGTCACTGAAATGGAGAAGGAAATGCCAACAGTTACTTATGTAATAAAACTTTGGCCTCAACATTTCAAAGTTAGATTACAGCATGCACATCATACTAGTCACCAGCAACTTCTCCCATAATATATCTTGCAAGCTTGACATATGAAAGATTAACAGCAAACAGATGTGTTTTGCAGTTTACCCCAGTCAGGTCAGCTACTGCATGTCCCTATTTGTGCAGTTTGGCAATAAGCACCAGTAGACACTGCTACACACAAATCCAAGTTGAATTCCTGAATTTTGAATCATGCATGGATTAATACTTTGCCATCATTCATGCAAATCTGCTTCTTGTTGATGCGTTTTGTGAAGAGGTGTATAGCATGCCTAGCTAGGTTTATATCACTTAATAGGATCCTTAATTGAGTGAATTGTTATTAGTTGAACTGACTTAAGTGAAAACTCAATTAAGAGAATGATTGCTTAAGTGAAAAGTTTCCTAGGGGAAAAATAGTTGCCCACTTTCCGACTGTAACAAACAAAACTAAATTAAAAACTCTGCAAAGTAAGGGGCTTTGCCTCCACACACACCCCTAACTAAATATACCAACTCTGAGATCACACTACAGTGGGAAAAAAGGCAAATTCTTGATGACGGCCAACCACATCCTTTCCCTAAGAAAACATTCATTTAACCAATCATTCATTTAATTGTGCTTTCGCTTAAGTCAGTTTGACAAATAGTAATTTGCTCAATTAAGCAGTCAATTAAATGATATAGACCTGCCTAACTCTGGTCACCCTGAAAGAAATTTGGCTGTAACCTTCTGGACTTTTAACTTAGCTTAATTTACATAATTTAGTATTTTTCATGGTTATTTCCCTGGTATTTCATGGTTTCACTGGCTTATTTTTGGCTAAACAACCTCATATATGATCATTTGCAACCAGACTCCATGTTCTAATTGTCCAGTAGACTTTCTCCTCAAGCACTGATCTAACTTTATCTTAAAATAATTTATAGTTTGAGACATCCTTCCATCAGTTAGTAATCTGTTCCGCCTTCTTCCATTCAAAACATTAAAAACAATGGTTTTACTAAACATTTCCAACAGCAATTAATTATTGTATGCTACTTTATCATGTTCCAGTAATAGTAAATTAATCGATAGTAAATTCTTATAAAAAATCCACCTATTATGCATTTAAAAATCCAAATTAATTTACATAATCTTTTCTCATACCTCAAAAACCTGCACAGCTCTGGCTTTCACTGTAAAATATGTTTCTACTTTCTCATACATGTTAAAATCACTACAGGAATAAATATACTAACATTCATTACATTCCATGATTGATCTCCGTATATATAAATAGGGTCCAACACCTTAAAATTTCTTGAAAAGACTCCAAATTCTTTGAACTTATTACACTCACTAATAATATACATATTCAAAGGGAATGGATAAGCATAATTCAACTTTCCCAAGTGTATCATTTTACTTTACAGATGAACTATTAAACTCTACAATATTTAGTTGTGCCCATCTAAATATATTATCCACATTTTTTTATAGAATTAACTGATCTTGCATAAATGTATTACATGTCACTATTTAAACATAATCTGTGAATTTATTAAGCCAGTTTCCACCCAAGATGATGAATAATGTAATAAATATATGAAAAAGGAATAGTCCCAAAATACATCCCTGTGGAACCCCTCTGATGACATATTCTTGAGAAAACAAACTCTGTAAAATAATGTTAGCAATCATATCATCAATCAGTTCTTTTTCCACAAAATTGTCTACTTTTCAAACCAAAGCTCCTTAAAGAGCTAATTGCAGTTTCCTCAGTTTCAACTGCAACTGATTATTTCTTGTTATTCTACTATGTTTCAAAAATGGTAAATTTAATGTACTTCTCCATCATTCACTCATAAAACATTTAAAAATGCAAATTAATTTGGAATAAAGATTCATAGGTTCATAGGTTCATAAGTAGGTACTAGGCGATCTGCCCAAAGGCATTTATAAGCCTAGCCACAATGTGTTGGCTTTCGCCGCCCCCTTAGATTAGTTCCCTGTGCCTATGTCCAGCAGAGCCACTGAAGTGATCCCCGGGGTAAACTTTCTGTTTCCCATCCACTCGTCAAGGTTTCTCTTGAAGAGTGTTAGCGAGGAGCTCTGCCTAATGTAGATTGTAATCTTGTTCCAAAGCATGAGAAGCCTCTGGGACAGGAATCTATCCCTCCAGCACGTCCTATTTATTGTTGGGGTGAGGTTTAGATCCCTAGAGCATGTGGCTCGAGGGGATAAGGTTTTATTTAGGTGGAGCATGTCCATCAATTCTGGGTTGGACATGGTCTTTCATGTCAGGCAGAGATCACCACTGAGTAGGCGGTATGCAACCGAGTACAGCTGGAGTTTCTTCAATCGAGCTGCATAGAGCATATGTTTGAGGCCAGTGATCCTCTTGGTGAGGTACTTCTGTGGTCTTTCCAGCTGTTGCAAGTGTCTTGTAAGGTACATCCCAAATGGGGTGTTGTAATCTATGATGGGTCTGATGAGTGATGAGCAGAGGGGCACAATGACCTCTTTTGATTTGGATGCAAACCCTTTTGTGATTAGGTGGGCCACGTAGAAGGATTTTCTAACCACTTTGGCAATGTGATTATCAAAGATAAGATTACTATGTACTTGGGTCCCCAGATCCCTTATTATGTCTTCTGTATTTAGGGGACTACCACCTATGTGGTAGTTTATGGGTACTTTGTTTTTGCAAAGGGGATGACTATGCACTTTTTGGCATTTAGCTTGAGGCCATGATTTAGACACCAGGTATCTGTCTCAGTGAGACCCTTTTGGAGGATGTCTGTGTCAGCTGGAGTGTCAATTATAGCCCTTAGTTTGCAGTCGTCTGCGAACTTGGTCAGCCATAGTCCTCCTGTGCTTGCCTGTACCTCTGAGAAGTATATGCCAAACAGGAGGGGTCCTAGGACTGAGCTCTGGGGAACACTACTTGTAACTGGTTTAGAGTCAGACCTAGCTCCAGCAGCTCTAACCATGTGGGTTCTGAACGTGAGCCAATTGGCAACCCATCTTGTGACATAGGGGTTTATGTTCAGGCTGGTGAGGTTGTCTATAATACCAGAATGGGGAATGGTGTCAAAGGTCTTTGTGAGGTCTAGGTAGGCTGTGTATACCACCTTTCCCTCATCTGTAGCCTTGGTAACTGTCTCAAAGAAGTCCACCAGGTTTAGGAGGCATGATCTGTCCCTAAAGCTGAACTGGGTAGGGTCCACGGTTTGGAGGTTCCCAGTGTCTCTGCTAATGAGTTCCATGATGATGCTCTCTATAGCCTTGCAGACCAAGCTAGTCAGGTTTATATGGCGATAGTTCCTGGGGTCTGTTGTGGCTCCACCTTTGTGGAGTGGAATAACCATTGCTGTGTGCCACTCTATGGGTGCATAGCCTGTGGAGAGGCTGAGTTTGAACAGTGTGTTTAGGTGAGGGGTTAGTTCATCTTTGAGCTCATGTAGGACGCAGCCTATAGCAAACAAAAAACAAATTCAGTTTACATAGTCTTGCATCATATCTCAAACTGCCCACATCCTTGAATTTTCTTGTAAAATATCTATACTTTCTCCAACATGTTAAAAATCACTTGTAGAATAAAGACATAAACTTTCACCACATTGCATTACTGATCTCTTTAAGGATATATAAGCAAGGCCCAGAGCTATAACATTTGTTGAATACATTGCCCTAAATAAAGTGCTCAAAATCAAATTACATTTTGTCAGAATGGCATTTATATGACCTGAAAAACGTAAGTTGTAAGCTAAATTCATCCTAAGTTTTTAAACTCATTGTCCTCATCAATAATATGCACATTCAAAAAGGATAGATAACATTGAGTTAGTTTTCTCAACTGCATCACTTTACATTCTTGAGAAAATATTTTTAGATTCAACTGATCTTGTATTGATGTAACATGTTCTACTGTTTTAATATAACCTGTGAATTTACTAAGGCAATTTCTACCCAAGATAGGGACAATGTCATGAATGTATGAAAGAGGAACAGTCCTAAAACACATCCCTGATAGACCCCTCTATTGATATTATATTCTTGAGAGAACAAACCCTGTTAATGAATGTTGAGTCCTAGTCATCAATCGATTCTTAGCCCACATAACCACCTACTGTTCAAAGTGAAACCTCCTTAAAGAAGTAAGTATAGTTCTATGTGGGAGTGCATCAAAAGCTTTGACCAAGTCCAAATAAATGAAATCCATTGCAATGCAACTGTGAAGGACTTCAACCACATTTGAATACAACAAAATGATTTCTGTTATAGTTAATCTACCATTGGGAAACCCATGCTGATGAAGATCATTACTGTCAACATTCACTTCCCTGATCATTAAAGTCATCAAGATTTTCTCAAATCATTTCCCTACAACATTGACTTCCCTGGTCATTAAAGTCATCAAGATTCTCTCAAAGCATTTCCCTACAACATTCACCTCCCTGATCATTAACATCATCAAGATTCTCTCAAAGCATTTCCCTACAACATTCACTTCCCTGATCATTAAAGTCATCAAGATTCTCTCAAAGCATTTCCCTACAACATTCACTTCCCTGATCATTAAAGTCATCAAGATTCTCTCAAAGCATTTCCCTACAACATTCACTTCCATGATCATTAAAGTCATCAAGATTCTCTCAAAGCATTTCCCTACAACATTCACTTCCCTGATCATTAAAGTCATCAAGATTCTCTCAAAGCATTTCCCTACAACATTCACTTCCCTGATCATTAAAGTCATCAAGATTCTCTCAAAGCATTTCCCTACAACATTCACTTCCCTGATCATTAAAGTCATCAAGATTCTCTCAAAGCATTTCCCTATAAGGCTTGTCAGACTAATCAGTCTAAATTTGTTAACTATATGACTACCACCCTTCTGGATAGAAATAAAATAGGCAGTTCTCCACAATTTTGAGACCACCTTACTTTGTAAATTTTTTTTATTATTATTATTTTTGAAAAAGACGTATTAAGAAATTTGTCAAAGAATACTTAATATTATATAAAACACCCCACTGGTGTTATCAGGTCTCACAGATGCATCTTTTTTTTTGTACCTTAATAAAGTCCTTACTAAGTCCAAATCATTAAGAGGACAAGCCACACTGATGTAATTGATTATCTTCCCTTCCTCATCCTACCATGATGCATCCAATCATATTTGGGAAAAAAGTATGTTATGATTTCATACGAGTCTGATACAATATCTTTATCTTTCAAAATAATGATATCAGGAGAATAATCCTCACTGCACATATGAGCATATCTAATTTTTTTATTATCCATTACCCTACTAAAATAAATTCATCATGCTTTTTTCTGCCATTTATATTGTATTTCTAACCCTCTTAACACATTATCGATATTTTTATATTAAGATTGGTTGGTGCTTCTCTTGTTGTTACAACTTCCCTTATTTTCTCTTGTAATCTTTTTAATCGCAGTTGTCATTTATGGGGGCCATAATCTTCTGCTACCACCCAAAAACATTTTTTTAAATGAGACCCATTTATTAACTAACTGATGCATTTTCTCATTTCCAACACATCTAATAACATTAATTCCTCTTTCCAATTCCAGTTGTTTATCTAATTTACAATAAAACTATAACCAGCCTTTAGAAGGGGACACTGGGAGAATAGAACTGAATACTGAGAATTAATCTTGCAAATTCGGCTTGATGCTGCTACATCATCTGGTTTGAATGAACATATTTCAATTCACCCTATTTTGAAAATTGGGACTGCTAAATTATGACATTCTTTAACTCCCTGTGTTGAAACATTGGTTGAACCTAATTGATGTTTTTTTTACCTCAATGTGTTTCAAAATGTCTTATTATTATTATTTTTCATGTATGTTTGGTAAAACTATAACATTTTAAAACAGTTATTACTAAATAGTAATGATTAAATTAGTTTTTATGTCTATTTTTTTTAATTACTTGTTTGATTGATAGATTAAATTATCACAATTATCACATGTAAAGTGTATATAAACCAAGTGTTAAGGTTGTATAAATGTTCTGAGGAAGTTACGAGTAGAAGGGACAAAAGGGTTCACCTTTCCTTAGAATAAAAACATAGTTTGACTTTGCTTGAGCTTGTAGTGAATTTAATTATTTGTCCAATTTTTTTTTTCACTCTGTACTGCCTGGGACTACATGGACCTTGTTTTTTGCTCACTGCAATCTATGGTCCCCAAAATTTCATGTGTGTGTACTATGGCATAAAATGTTTGCATGTTTGTTGCTCTCTCTTCTGGGGTGTATGAGAAAAAGATATGATCCCTTGCATGTTAGTGCATTTAGAAATTGATGTAAGATTCTAGAAGCTGAGGCCTGTGATACTCATAAACTGAGATGGGTCTACCCGGATTTCCATGGGACCTCAGTTGAGGTTGGCAGAGGATGCATATTTCCTCAAGTATATCCTTGTCCAACCTGTATCACTCTACAGTTTTTGTATCATGCAATCCATGATAAGTCAAATGGGGGTCTAAACACTCTTCCCCTTCTAAGCTGAGGTCTGGCAGCAGCACCTTGAATTAATGCCTGTTGCTCATGCAGATTAATGATGGCATGGCAGCAGTAACCCCTAACATTATTTTTTCTTAGTGCTTTGTGGCTGCATTCCAAAGAGTTTTAGATTTCAAGGCAAAATGGGGCACTGAATGTACATGCTCCCTTTATACATTCTGGCATATCTGCACCATGTTGGATTGCTTAATTAGCATGTGCAGCAGCAATTTTTGCCTTCATCGGCATATTGTACCATTTACCTTGTTTTGAGGGCGGGCATGAAGTGCAGGGCTGTTTAATAAATACCATATGGCACACTACACAATCACATAGCACACTACACAATCATGTAGCACACTACATAATCATAGAGCACACTACACAATCATGTAGCATATTACACAATCACATAGCATACTACACAATCATACAGCACACTACACAATCATGTAGCACACTACACAATCACATAGCACACTACACAATAACACACTACACAATCATATAGCACACTACACAATCATGTAGCACACTACATAATCATAGAGCACACTACACAATCATGTAGCATATTACACAATCACATAGCATACTACACAATCATACAGCACACTACACAATCATGTAGCACACTACACAATCACATAGCACACTACACAATAACACACTACACAATCATATAGCACACTACACAATCATGTAGCACACTACATAATCATATAGCACACTACACAATCATGTAGCACACTACACAATCACATAGCACACTACACAATAACACACTACACAATCATATAGCACACTACACAATCATGTAGCACACTACATAATCATATAGCACACTACACAATCATGTAGCATATTACACAATCATAGCATACTACACAATCATACAGCACACTACACAATCATGTAGCACACTACACAATCACATAGCACACTACACAATAACACACTACACAATCATATAGCACACTACACAATCATGTAGCACACTACATAATCATATAGCACACTACACAATCATGTAGCACACTACACAATCACATAGCATACTACACAATCATACAGCACACTACACAATCATGTAGCACACTACACAATCATATAGCACACTGCACAATAGTAGCATTAAGTGCAGGCCTTCTTGAATCCAGCACAGAAAGTTTCTAATCAGTTCCAAAGCATTGTTTGTAAATGAGACCCCAGGACAAAATCGTGGAACCAAAACTGAGATTCTAAATACAGCCCTAAAGCCAGAGTGGTGCCCTATAATCTGAGGCCTAAAGTTATTACATTCCAATAGAAGCTGTAGAGTGCTGCAATTGTCAAATGTCAAATGGAGCAAGTGAGCAACCTGTAAAATCCCTGTACTGAAAAAAGACAAGGTAGGAGAAATCTAAATTTATGGGAATTTTAAGGCCCCAGATCTCTTTACCCCACAATACCTGTTACACAAAATAGAAGATATTATAACATCCCTAAGTGATGGAGAGACACATTTCACAAAGACCATTTTTGCACAGACATATACATATTATCAAATGAAGTCATGGGAAGCTTTGAAGCATTTTTTCATCACTAAATTGTGTGAAGAACTGATCAGGTGTAAGTGGCTGTTGTCACTGGAGGTAGGTGTGTTTGTGACGTGCCAGAAGACAATGCAGTAAGTTGCATTGGGAATCCTGAATATATAGTGCCAACTGAATGATAATAGTGACAGACTGCAGTCAGAGTTCATCCTTGTAATCTAAAATAATTTACAACAACGTAAGGTAATATGGAGCAAGTAATTTGACAAAGCATGAGTTTTTCAAAGAGAAAATGTACTGAAATTATATCACTGACCACATTGAACTGATAAAATAATAGTAAATGCCGACGCTTCAGTGTTAAAAGTACTCTGGCCTAAAAGCGTTTTGCAAATGTGTTCATAACTTGGACTGTCAAATTGTTACCTTTGATTTTTGTCTAACCTTTCCACAGCATTGAAGTCAATGAATGTTTTATTCACATTGGTTTCCTGTTGCACAGAATGGAATGTTGTGAACAGGTCACCACTGCAACAAAAAACTTGATTTCATCAGGTGAGGTATCAATATAGTTTGAGATAATTGCAGCTATGCAAACAGTCTGTTGCGTTTATTTATGGAACTGGCTCCATTTTATTATGCACGTTGCCAAATGGGATAGAAAGTTGCATCAGTTTTACTTCATGGTAATGTAAATTGAGAGACATTATGCCTAAACTGACACAGAAGCCCTTAGCATAGTATGCAGTGTGAGAGAGGTCTGCCAGTACTTTACAAGGCCAAAGGTACCTACTGGTTACTGATCGCGACTCTTTCATGTCAGATTTTAATCTCTTAATAGGAATCTCAACAAATGATTGTAGCTAGTCTTCAGCACTTCTATTAAATATGGGGGGGGGTGGCTAAGCAGCACAGTAACTCTGATGATCCATTCGTATTTTTTTTCTAACCCCTGCAATAACCTCAGGCCTCCTCTTATGGATGCAGTAATTCCTGCTTGGGTGACAGTCAGCCATCTCATTGTACAGGACACAGGCCAAGCATGGAGAGCTGTGCTGTCATTCAATACAAGATTTACAGGGTCTTGCTTATAAGAATAACTCTCACTCCTTATAAAACTATTCCTTCTTTTTAGGAGTAAAGGCCCACAGCCCCTTTATTCTCCTATGAGTGGAAATCATGCATGTAGAGCAGGGCTGTCATTCACTGCAGGATGTAGGGATATTTGGTTATGTAAATAACTCCCTCCCATTACAGACTCAATCCATCCTCTTAGGGGTGAAAGACCACCACTTATTTATTCTCCTTTGAGTGGGACTCAAGCAAGGAAAACCATTCTGTCTTCTGTCACTATACAAGTTAGAGTTTTTGTAGTTATATTCCTAACTCTCCCCTTGCCAATTGCTGACTCCCACTAAAGTTTGTTTTGGAAAGAACATGCATGCTTCCACAGGCCTTCCATTCCAGTATGCTTCACATCACTTGCACAACATGATCTCGGGTTCCTTCCAATGAATCAACTCTGTTCCCACTTCCTGAGGTAGGACTGGAAAACTTGACAGCTGACATTCCTCCCCTACCTCCCATGCCATCTCCTCTACTACCTGGATGAGTAGTCAAACCCAGGTCAGGGGTGCTAAGGGCAGGGCTTTATCTCTCTCTCTGCCAATCAGTCTAGCAGTGTGGGTTATCTATATTACTGGAAGAAAAGTCACAGCAACCTCCTACTGCTGATGCATTAAAACTGCACCACAAATCCTTTGTGACACATTTGCAGGCCACCAAAATGAACTTTCACAGAGAGATCCAGAATAATCCCCTGTTGTCCAAAGTCCAATATTTGGAAACAAAGTGATGACATGAGACCAGTAGTGTACTTTATCCGGCTATCACAGCCCAAAAAGAACAGCCACATATGTGGTGGGAATTCACTACCATGTGGATCCATAGTGGTAATTCCCAGTAAGGTGTAGTGTGTACTAAAGATGTACCGAATAGTGACTTTTACTATTCAGCCGAATACTACCATGTGGATCCAGAGTAGTAATTCCCAGTAAGGTGTAGTACGCACTAGAGATGTACCGAATAGTTACTTTTACTATTAGGCCAAATACTACCATGTGGATCCAGAGTAGTAATTCCCAGGAAGGTGTAGTGCATACTAGAGCTGTACCAAATACTGACTTTTACTATTCAGCCGAATACTACCATGTGGATCCAGAGTAGTAATTCCTAGGAAGGTGTATTGCATACTAGAGTTGTAACAAATACTGACTTTTACTTTCAGCTGAATACTACCATGTGGATCCAGAGTAGTAATTCCCAGGAAGGTGTAGTGCATACTAGAGATGTACCAAATAGCGACTTTTACTATTCAGCTGAATACTACCATGGGAGCCAGAATAGTAATTCCCAGGAAGGTGTAGTGTGTACTACAGATGTACCGAATAGTGACTTTTACTATTTGGCCAAATATGAATACAAATTGAATATTCGGTATATCTCTTGTGCACACTACTAGTTAGTGCTTAATATATACGAATATGAATAAGGGACAAACAGAGATTAATATCTCCATTATAGGACCTCTTAAATTAATAATCTTAGGGGTCATTTTATTACTACCTCATTGGCCTTCCTTATTGTGGATATTATTAATTCACTTAGTTAACAAATCCAGCCACAAAAAATGTCTGGGCACCATAAGAACCTATGGATGTTAAATAAAAGTATAATATAAAGGTACTGAAGGAGTGAATCAGATGAATGCTGCTCTTATATACTTTGAACAATGGGCAATTAATTTCATATTTTTGGTCTATTCTTTGTAAAATTAGTTCTTTTGGGGTAAATCATTGAGGGTTGTAGCTGCAGTGTGCAAATAATGACAGACACTCAAGTTTCAGAGTTCACATCTTTTGCTGTGCATTCAAGGTAACATGTTTTATTTTAAATTATTGTTATAGCAGTAAAGTTAAGACTTTTGTTACATTTCAGCTAACATGTTAACTTAAACGCTGAAAGGAGTAAAATTCTTTTATATAAAAATATTTAATTTTAGATGGAATACTACAGCAGCACATTGGATGTACAGTATGAGACTCCTGAAGCTGTGGGCCCCACTTGGGCACCCAAAATTGCCCCCATTATAAACAGCCACTGACCCCATCCCTTTTGGCCTCCCAGTGTACCTGTTCATTCTTCTGGGTGAAAGACCTTCAGCCCATTTTTTCCCAGCAGGTATCAACCAAGCAAACCAAGAACAGCATCTGTTAACTGTAAATTATGGGGTGGAGATTTTCTGTTAGGCTTCACTCTCCTGCACATGCTCAGTGATGCCCAAGACACTGGTATGCAATGGGTATTGGTGGAGATTTTGTTTTAGGCTCCACTCCCCTGCACATGCTCATTGATGCCCAAGACGGTGGCATGCAATGTTCATTTGTGATGTAGATCAATGCCTCTGCATATGACGAACTGGCTGGTGCCTCACTTATAGACAAGCACCTCTGTGCACTCCACTGTCTATGTGTATTTTATCATTGATAATGTGCCTCAGGGACATGCCATCTTCCTTCTTCTCCTCAAAGAGAGTTGAGCAGGCTAAATCTGACCATTCCTCTCCTTACCCAAGCCAACCACAGCAGGTGCAAAGCAGTTAATCAATTTTGGGACACCTGGATCATATGTAGGGCTTCCTTCCTCTACCTCAATGGAGATGACTTAGGAAGAGGTTACATGTAATGGGCCAACATTAACAAAGATAATAAAGATTGAGCTCATAAATGTATAGGATGTCAGATGGCATGGAATGTACCATCACAGCAGTTCTGCATCCATGGACTTGTGTACAGTGCTATGGCAACAGGTATCTATACATTCTAGGCAATTGTTTTTGGATCATAACGATCCCACAGCAGTTAATGCTGAGTTAGTATTGCCTAAACTGGTGCACAGAAAATGAACATCTGCTATTCTTAAGAGAATATTGCCCAGTAACTGTTTACTCTGAGAAACTGTCAGTGGTTATGGGCCACAGTCCACTAGATTTTAAACCCTTCACAAAACAGAACAGTATAAAGCATCTTAAATCAGAGCATCACCCAGTTACCAATATGCTGCTAAGGATAGAGGTACAAACTTTTAAAAAGCATTGAAAACAATTTGTTTTATTTATTTTGCCTTTGTTTTCCAGGAAGGTCTGAGTTGGTTTGATAAACCCCTTTTCAATGGTGGCCCAGTTAGAAAAGCTCCTTAAACTTTTTACAAATTTATCAAGATTACACATAGAATGACAGTGTACAAACAGGATATGGGTATTTACAATGTACATGACATTTTAAACCATGTGTATACATTTGTAGAGTACCTGAATACTTAAGAAACATCTATACATTTACAAGCATATCACAATACATGTAGCATTCTATCTTATACATGTCTTATATATGTAATTTACATTCTTTTCCATTTGGTGGTGTAGCAGGGAGAGAGAGAGAAAAAAAACATACACCCCAGGATTTAATAAACTCCATGTAGGCACTGTGTAGAGCCTACATGGAATGTATCCATGTACATGGCCATGGTTCCCCCTCATGGTGCACTGCCAAAGGAGAGCTGAGGAACATGGATATTAAATCAGTGTTGTCTGTTGTTTTTTTTTTTCACCGACAACATTTATAGCACATTGTGTGGTTGATGTTGTAGTTGAGGGCCTCACCAGTTTGTTTCGTGCAGAAGTGGGCGTATCGCAAATTGAGTGACAACCCAGACTGCATATTTAATTTGCTCGTGCATACATGATATGAAAATATTAAATGTACACAAACAGTTAATACAGTATCGCCCAGGGGAAAAAAAAAAAGAGTCCATTTGGACATTAATTGGGACAGTTAACCATCGCATTCCGACTCTGACAAAGAGAACTATAATGCTACATGGCCTGATGACATGTGATTTGACGGTTTCGTTTCTTTGCTGGTTATTAGTATATATTATTAGTGCAATAAAACTTGTCAATTACAGATGTTGGTAAACAGTTTACTGTTATATTTACTGTCATATTACAATGTCAAGTGCACTTTTTCTTCGGTTGTACATTCAGAGGGAATGCATATTCATGAATGACATATCAGGGGGGTGGGTTTTGGGCTGGGCGTGCCACTGTGCATCTGGTGACGCCCTCAACTACAATATCTCCCATTGTGTATGCTTTGGGAGTTTTCAGTGTTAAAAGGGACTTAAACATCAGCCTATTTAGACCAGGTGAACTCTAGTCGATGGTTTCCAGGTATAAGTCACATTTGGGCATGGATGTGTTGTTTTTCAACGTATTTGGGGTGCCTTGTGCATTTTCAATGTTGGAAGGGAGGTGAACAGCAACTTATCCAGACAAGGTGAATACCAGCCGAGGTCTCTCAGCAAAAAGTTATATCTGGGCATTTATGCCTTGCTTTTTGAAATAACTGGATACATAGTACAGTTGTGTGACTTCAGTGTCGGAAGAGGTGAACACCACCTGATCTTTTGTTGGAACTGAGAAATTGCAGCATTTATTATCATAACAATATACTGTTTCCAGTTTGTCCTTTATTGTGACATTATTTTATCAACTTTTTTGGGGACATATGAGTGTTCATTATCTAATTGCCATATCCATTGTGGCATCCATACTGGTAAACACTTTATGTATTTTTACTAGCTGTGTGTTTGTCAGGCTGTAATGTTGTTGTTGCTGGCAAACATTTTTGGTTTGCTTGATTGCTCGCTTAATTTCTATGCTACTGAAAGCTTTATTTGTAGTATTTATGCGATGAATCATTAGGTCGCTGAATCAACAGTGAATTTGGTTGCTTTATGTTACAATATCATCAATGGGCCTAAAAACATATTTGTTATACTGGATTTTTATTTCTAAAATAGGCAGATTTTATATACGATGTTTTGTTCTGGTGAATTAAGTGTGTACAGACCAATACTTTTGCCATTATAATACAGTTTTTCTTATAGATAACCAGTTTATTTGTTATGTATGCATAATTTGACTGGTGTATCTATATTAGGTGACATTTCTTTGTCACTGAACAGTGCTTTTGCATCTTCACATTTCGTATACGTCCTTTGTTTTTTGTTTTTTTTTGTATACAAAGACTGATTTTGATGATGCTTGAACTGAAATGTGTCGTTTTTGGTGGTTAACGTTTGGACAGTTAGTTATACTTCTGTTGTTTTTGGTGGTTGATGTTTGGGCGGTTAGTTATACTTCTGTTGTTTTTGGTGGTTGACGTTTGGACAGTTAGTTATACTTCTGTTGTTTTTGGTGGTTGACGTTTGGACAGTTAGTTATACCTCTGTTGTTTTTGGTGGTTGATGTTTGGACAGTTAGTTATACTTCTGTTGTTTTTGGTGGTTGACGTTTGGACAGTTAGTTATACTTCTGTTGTTTTTGGTGGTTGACATTTGGACAGTTAGTTATACTTCTGTTGTTTTTGGTGGTTGACGTTTGGACAGTTAGTTATACTTCTGTGTTCTAGTCCGTAAGATCGTGGCATAAATGTTGCTACATGGACATTGGGTACTTTTATCATTCTTGTTCCTTATACATTTCCGTTTACATTAATCTCTTTTTTATTCTGGGTTTGCGGTTGTCGAACTATGTTGAGGAACTCATAACTTTTTGCCTGACCAATACTTTCTGGCCATACAGCTGCTCCCTAACACATAAATGATAACTCACACTCTCAGATACCTATCCCTTCAAATCTCTTACCTCCATGAACAACAAACTCCAGCACACCTCTTATAGTGTACCTTTAATACAACAGCAATATCATGCAGTTTTAGATATTACCCTTGCATACAACCCCTTTCTTTCTGAAACTAAATAACATGAGTTACACATATCCAACCCAACTTCTAAAAACATCATTCTGTCCATTAATAATCTTCACCTACTCCTACTTTCCATCCTGTCCTCCTACCTCACCCTACTCCTACTTTCCATCCTGTCCTCCTACCACACCCTACTCCTACTTTCCATCCTGTCCTCCTATCTCACCCTACTCCTACTTTCTATCCTGTCCTCCTACCTCACCCTACTCCGACTTTACATCATGTCCTCCTACCTCACCCTACTCCTACTTTCCATCCTGTCCTCCTACCTCACCCTACTCCAACTTTCCATCCTGTCCTCCTAAGTCACCCTACTCCTACTTTCCATCCTGTCCTCCTATCTCACCCTACTCCTACTTTACATCCTGTCCTCCTACCTCACCCTACTCCTGCTTTCCATCCTGTCCTCCTACCTCACCCTACTCCTGCTTTCCATCCTGTCCTCCTACCTCACCCTACTCCTACTTTCCATCCTGTTCTCCTATCTCACCCTACTCCTACTTTACATCCTGTCCTCCTACCTCACCCTACTCCTGCTTTCCATCCTGTCCTCCTACCTCACCCTACTCCTGCTTTCCATCCTGTCCTCCTACCTCACCCTACTCCTACTTTCCATCCTGTTCTCCTATCTCACCCTAATCCTACTTTCCATCCTGTCCTCCTACCACACCCTACTCCTACTTTCCATCCTGTCCTCCTACCTCACCCTACTCCTACTTTACATCCTGTCCTCCTACCTCACCCTACTCCTACTTTCCATCCTGTCCTCCTACCTCACCCTACTCCTACTTTCCATCCTGTCCTTCTACGTTACCCTACTCCTACTTTCCATCCTGTCCTCCTATCTCACCCTACTCCTACTTTACACCCTGTCCTCCTACCTCACCTTACTCCTACTTTCCATCCTGTCCTCCTACTTCACCCTACTCCTACTTTACATCCTGTCCTCCTACCTCACCCTACTCCTGCTTTCCCTTCTGTCCTCCTACCTCACCCTACTCCTACTTTCCATCCTGTCCTCCTACCTCACCCTACTCCTACTTACATCCTGTCCTCCTACCTCACCCTACTCCTGCTTTCCATCCTGTCCTCCTACCTCACCCTACTCCTGCTTTCCATCCTGTCCTCCTACCTCACCCTACTCCTACTTTCCATCCTGTCCTCCTACCTCACCCTACTCCTACTTTCCATCCTGCCCTCCTACCTCACCCTACTCTTGCTTTCCATCCTGTCCTCCTACCTCACCCTACTCCTACTTTCCATCCTGTCCTCCTACCTCATCCTACTCCTATTTTCCATCCTGTCTTCCTACCTCACCCTACTCCTACTTTCTATCCTGTCCTCCTACCTCATCCTACTCCTTCTTTCCATCATGTCCTTCTACCTCACCCTACTCTTACTTTTCATCCTGTCCTCCTACCTCACCCCACTCCTACTTTCCATCATGTCCTCCTACTTCACCCTACTCCTACTTTCCATCCTGTCCTCCTACCTCACCCTACTCCTACTTTCCATCCTGTCCTCCTACCTCACCCTACTCCTACTTTCCATCCTGTCTTCCTACCTCACCCTACTCCTACTTTCCATCCTGTCATTCTACCTCACCCTACTCCTACTTTACATCCTGACCTCCTACCTCACCCTACTCCTACTTTACATCCTGCCCTCCTACCTCACCCTACTCCTACATTCCATCCTGTCCTCCTTCCTCACCCTACTCCTACTTTCCATCCTGTCCTCCTACCACACTCAGCTTTATAACCACACTACATCCCCATGGCAAACAGAATCCATAGCCAATCCCATCAAATTAAAAAACTTCCCTATATCGCCATGCGACCTTACCTCCTTCCAAGTCTTCTCTTACTCATGCCATAAACAGACAATCAAAACTAATCCCCACTCTTCTCAAAAACAAACTAAAATAATTCACAAATTAATCAAACTCTATCTACACCTACTCCATAAACTCACTTGTAGTGGAGACATACACCCCAATCCAGGACCTAAAACATCAGCTAACCCAAATTCAAATCAGCTACATCTCCTATACCACAGACCTTACTCAGCTCTCCTCTTCTTAAACATTAATGCAAGAAGTATATTTAACAAAATTCAGCACCTTAAGCCCTTCTAGCTCTATACAAACCAGATATCGCTGTGTTAACTGAAACATGGCTCAAACCACAACACCATAATAATAAGATTACTGCCCCTGGTTATAATATTATCTGAAGAGACAGATTAGAGAAAAAGGGCAGAGGTATTGCAATATTATTCCAAAATCATCTCACCATAGAACAACTAGATTACAATACCCAAGAAGTCAAAGATGTAGAACTAATCCTTGCCAAATTAAAAATAAATTCCAACAAATGCATAATTATTGCAGGTGGCTATATCCCACCAGGCAATAACATCACAGCAATGGAAAGCCTGCTTAACTGGATCTCCAGCTCCCTACCACATGAAACCATACTATTAGGGGACTTCAATATTGATTGGCTTAACTGCTGCAGTCATAATCCCTCTGTCTTTATTAACCTCCACAGGTTTACCCAAACTATAACTACCCCCACTAGAACTGACAAAACACCCAAAAGCCAGTCCATCTTAGACAGGATCATGGTATCTGACCCCACTCTTTCACATCAATCTGGCTGTCTTCCAGATACCCTAAGTGACCATCATCCAACCTACCTAATTAGGAACAGATTCCAAACCACCAGCCAACCTATCCTCAGAGTAGTTCAAAACAAAAAGACGTTTATAGCTACTGACTTCATCAATGCACTAAAAAGCTGTAACTGGACTCCCCTAAAACAACTATCTCTAGACAAAGCCGTTGAATACTTTAACACAACCTTCATAAAAATCTTAAATCATCATGCACCCCCCCCCAAGAACCATTAGAATAAAAACTAACTATGCCCAATGGCTAAGAAAGGATACTATTTTTTTTATTTTATTTATTTTACATTTGTTGACCGGGCTAGTCTGGCTGGATACATGTCCATTTTCAGCAGAGGCCCGAGGAGAAAAGCTCCACTATATACTAAGTACATTACATAAAAAAAAAAAAAAAAAAAATTTACTACTCTAAGATAATAGCTAAAATCAGATATTACAAAAGCAAAAAGAACGAAAGATAATTTAAAAAGAACCAAGTTTACAATAAGCAGTTCATTAAATATCCACAATTGTACAAAAAGTACATACTTAAATCTCAAAACAGTAAAAGTAGCAAAACTGAGGTGGATAGAGAAGAAAAGAGTGGAGGGGAAACAGAGTAAGAGAAAATGGTTAGTCAGGTGTATTGCAGGAACACAGCCAATGATTTTGGAAGTACTGTTTAATTTTCTGTTTGAATAGTGGCAGGGATGTAGTCAGAGTTATGTCACTAGGTAAGAGATTCCAACTTCTACCTATTGTATTAGTGAATAGAGAATCACCTGCTGTGTTGTTTGCCTTTATAGATTTTGCCATGAGTTTACAAGAGGAGCGAAGTGAGTTGAGATTGTTGTAAGGGATTAGAAGTTGAGAGAGTATTGGGGTGTTGTCAGGTAGGTGTAAAATGTTGTGGGCAATAGTGAGTTGAGGAATTATAAGGTAGTTTTGAAATTCGAGCCAGCCTAGTTGTTTTAGGTTTATACAATGGTGGGTCCTAAATGGGTTACTAGTGGCGAGCTATGTTGTTATAGCAAGTTGCAAGTTTGTTGAGGTTACTTTTCTTAAGGTTTGTATAAATAGGGGAAGCATATAGGAGAGTTGATAAAAGATGAGATTGAGCAATTTTGATTCTAGTTGCTGGGGTTAGAAAAGGTTTGATGCGATAAAGGGATCCTATTTTTCTGTTAACTAACTTGATGTTGTTGTTAATGTGCTGATCGAAGGAGAGAGTATTGTCAATGGTTATTCCTAAAAGTTTTGTAGTGAGATCAGGTGAGATGAGAGTACCATTATTTGAGTAAATGGTAAAGTTTAAAGGGGGGGACCGAGTGGTGGGGGAGAAGAGGAGGAGTTTTGTTTTTTTGGCATTTAGAAGGAGAAACCGTTTAGAAAACCATGTTTCTACAGTATTAAAGGTATTTTGGGTCAGTGAGATCAGTTCTGTAGAGGATGGTGCTGAGCAGATAAGGGTTGAATCATCTGCATATTGTATGCAGGTTGCTTGTGGGATTGCAGTCTGTAGATCGTTAATAAAGAGAGAGAACAGAAGTGGACCAAGAATGGAGCCCTGGGGAACTCCGATGGAAATGGGCAAGAGTGATGAGATATGGTTTTCCCATATTACTGCTTGTTGTCTGTTGTTAAGATAAGATTTAAACCAATTAATGGCGAATTTATCACAGGAGAGAGATTCAAGAATGTTGATTAAGAGAGAGTGGTTGACCATATCGAAAGCTTTAGAGAGATCAATGAAAAGAGCGGAAGAGAGTATTGTTGTTTCGATTTTTGTTGATAGTATCTACAAAGGAAAGAAGGGCAGTGGTGGTACTGTGGTGAGGTCTAAAGCCATGCTGACAGTTTGCTATTATGTTGTGAAGAGAGATAGTGCACAAGTTGCTGATGAATGCATTTTTCCATGATTTTTGCTAGGGGTGAGAGAAGGGCGATTGGTCTAAAGTTGGAAAGGTCAAGGAGTTACCACCTTTATGTAGTGGGATAATAAAGGAGACTTTCCAGATGTCAGGGATGGTTCCCTCTTGGATAGTTCTGTTTATAAGTAAGGATATAGGGTATGCAATTTCTTTGGCAGCTTTCTGAAGGAAGAGAAGGGAGCTTGTCTGCAGAAGGTGCAAGGTTTCAGTTTGTGAATGAGTCTATAGATGAAAGAAGTAGATATGGGTTTTAGAGAGAAGTTGTAGGTGGAGTTAGCTATATTATTTGGAATATAAGAGTTGTTGGTGTTCATTTGTTTGGCTAGGGATTGAATAGTTTCAGAGAAAAAAGAGTTGAAAGCATTAGCAGTCTGGAGAGGGGTTTCTGGGTCAGCATTAAGTGGGGACGGAGTTTTAGCAATTCCTGGGGAAAGAAGTCTATTTACTGATGACCAGAAATATTTAGAGTTGTTAAGATGAGTTTCCTGAAGTTCACAGTAGAATTTTTTCTTGTCAGAGATTATTGATTTCTTAGCCAGATTTCTAAGCTGGCGAAAAAGAACTAAATCAGGGTTTTGTCCATGGCATCTCCATTTCGTCCATGCTTTGTTTCTAGTATGAATGAGTTTTTTAGTATTGTTGGTAAGCCATGGGGCTGTTTTGGTTTTTATTCTAATAGAACGTTCAGGAGCATGTTTATCAAGTATGGATAGGAAGGTAGTATTAAAAAATGAGACTGCCTCCTCCAGGGGAAGTGATTTTAAGCAATTCCAATTGCATGCTCTCAGTTCAGCTTGGAAAAGGTCTATGTTAAAATGCTTGATAGAACGAATTAGCCTTGTATTTGGGAGGTTAACACATTCTGACTTTTGTCTAGTAATGTAGGTTAGGAGTGGTCGCTGATATCGTCTGGCATAGTACCTACTTTATACTGTTTGTTGACTTTATTTGTGAGTATCCAGTCTAATATACTCTCTCTTACTGGGCTTATTGACTCTTGTAGTTGAGGTAATAGTTTGGGTGAAACCATGTAGGTTAATATGAGAGGAGGGATTGTCAGCATTAATAGTGTTCCAATCTATATTAACGTCACCAAGAATTATGGTTTCTTGGGGGTAGGTGGTAGAAACCCAGCTTAGAAAGTCTTCTAATATTGGAATGTTGTTACCTGGAGGAAGATACACGCATATAAAGTAAAGGGCTTTTTTGGCATTAAGTTGGAGTTTAATAATGATGGCTTCTATTTTGCTATCTTGGTTTGGACATGCTGGTTGAGTAGAGATGTTAAGTTGATTTTTGAAAAGTATTGCTACTCCACCACCTTTACGTTTTAAGCAGTCATGTCTTACTATATTATAACCTTGGGGTATAATCTCTGAGTCTTTTGTGCCTGGGTTTAGCCAGGTTTCAGAGAGGCAAAGGATGTCAAAAGAATGGATATCTAAGAGGGCATGGATGAAGGGTATTTTCTTACTTATGCTTTGAATGTTGAGGTGTCCTATGAGGAAGTTATTATTAAGTTTAGGTGAGCAGTTTTGGGGAGGAGGGGAGATAGGGCCAGGGTTGGGGTGGATGTCTCCATCTTGTAGGGTAGGATTAACTAGTTTAGTTAAAAGGTTGCTCTTTAGAAATGTGAGGTTTTGTTTTTTTGTCTGATTGTAGGAGGTAGGTAAGGTGATGTAGCCTGTGGAATTTAGGTAGATGATAGCTAGGGGTGGAATTAACATTAGAGTATGATGTGAAAGTGAATATAGTAGAAGTGTGTTTTTGTGAGGAATTATGATAGTTGTTTATTGAAATTTCAAAGAAGGTGAGATGGTATGTTGAGAGAAGGGTGGTCAAGAGTAAGATTGAGAGTATAGGCAAAGTTGGTATGTAGGGAGTCATTATTTAGTAATCTGAGAAGTGAGGAGGAAAACTATAATGAAAGAAAGGGACAAGGCCTGGATTCAATATCAAAAAAACAAAACCACTACTTTGAGACAAAACTGTCTAGAACTCCATAACAAAGCCAAAAAACAAATCAAACTAGACAAATCTAGCTACTATAAAAATAGAGAAGAAACCACACAGTAGTACAGAACGAAATGAAAAAGCGCTTTTCGTTTATTCCAATAAACAAACTTCTTCAGATCAAGAAAAAGAAAAAGTCACAGCTTAAATACTCTCTGGGCTAATACTTACAAAGTCAGTTAACTACTTAAAGTGAAAGCTGACGTACAAGACACGCCCTGTTTGTAAACACAACTAGACTGAAAACTGATTTTAAAGTAAAAGCTAAAAATCCAAATCGACTAAAAGTACAACTGGCGTTGTCTATAAAAAATGTGTAAATCTAGTCTACTACTAAGCTAGTGAGGCAAAGAAATAATAATTACAAGTGCATAAAAACTCTGCTGGTGTTTGTAAAACTGAGTTAATACAAATACCTATGTTAGTGCACTAAACTGTGTATGTTGAAGCACATCAAGTGTGCTGAACATAATTGGTAATAAGTAAAGTATCAAGATAAAACTGCAAATTCTCAGCAAAAAATACTCAGCAAAAAATACTCAGCAAAAAATACACATAAGGTCACTGAACCAAGGTGCTCAAGAGCATTAGAATAACTGTGTCGTGCTAGTGTGGAAGGTAACCTGACACAGCCTACCTATTAAGGCTCCTAAGTTTAAGAACACTATTTAAAGAACAGTTCTCATTCAGACCTGGTGAACTGTATGCGTTGAGTCTAATTTGCCAAAACAGCTCTCGCTCTTCTAACTTAAGTGGGAGAGGAGCACCCCTGAAGTCCTGTGTGATCTGGTCAATAATCAAAAATTTAAACATATGGTTGGGATAAACTGAAATGTGTTTTGCTAGTGCATTATCAAGTTTCTGCTTCCTGATCACATAAGTATGTTCATAAATGCGGTCACGTAGGCGTTGTTCTGTTTTGCCCACGTAGAAAGCCGTACAGGTTTGGCACATAGCTAAGTAGATCACCATTCTTGAGTTACAGTTAGCTCTTAGGTTCAACTTGTATTCGTAATCGTGAACTTTAAATCTATTGGATTCCAAGATGTATTGACAAAAATTACACGCCTGGCATTTAAACATGCCAGCTGTCATTGGTTTTTTGATATTATGTCGTTCAAGGAGGGCTTTGAGGTTTTTTGCCTTTCTATAAACAACCAATGGGTGATTACCAAGTTTTTGGTGTACTGTGTTGTCCTTTTTGAGTAAGTCCCAATTTTTACTTAGTGCCTGAACACAGTCACTACTATTGAGACTGTATGTTGTTATGAATGTGACACCAAGACATTCAGAAGGATGCCTACTTGTGTGGACATTTACTAAGTCTGTGTTCGAGGGTTCAGTTTCATTCATAAGAACCAATTCTCTATTCAAGATTGGTTCAAACCCGTTCAACCCAATAATGGTGAACCATCTACAAATGTGAACTCTGCTCAGGCAGGTCGTCCTCTGGGTCCATCCGTTGACTGTTCTAATGCTCCATCTGACTCAGATTATGACCTATCAGATCACTCTTGTAACAACAACAATAAAAAAACTGGGCATTACAATCTTAGTTCCAACAATGCTAATTTTTTAGGGGCAAAGCCAAAACAACAGGCGGCTTTTTCCCACCAGAGGAACAAGCAGAAGCAGAGACAGTAGCGATCCATCAAGCCATCGCCAACAGTCCACTGAGAGACTGCCTTGAAGTTGTTACTACACCAGGGTTTACTGATGGGCAATGTGACCCTTGTTTAACAACTGAGACAAATACACATAACATGTCTGCTGTTTGTAATGAAAGTACTGCTAACACTCCTGTTATACTCATGAACAAACAAGGTGATTTTAATGTATACAACTTCTCTACTGTAAATATTACACCTGAACTAGTTGAGTTATTGTCTAAAGGGTACACTTACGTACCAGCTCAGAAAGCAGATCTGGTCAAATCAATTATAGACCTAAAATTATACGTTAGGAAGCTTAACGTGAACTTGCTGTTTGGAGGCTCTTACCCCCTTGACGACAATAATTTTAGGATTCCTAGTACCTACAACCCCCCACTCCATCCCCTTTTACAAGTTTTTGAACTGGTTTGCGAATTAGACATTCGTCAAAACTTCAACAAAACACCACACCATTCAACATCGAGTGCTTATTTTAATAAAAAAGAAATGGAATGCCTTGACTGGATTAAATTTCAGAATATTAGATTCTGTAAACCGGACAAGGGAGGGGGTCTTGTTGTGTTTGATGAAGTTGACTATCAAGATAGGATGTTTAGCCTGTTGGACAGTCCTTCATATTCTACCAGCTCGCGTTCTGAAATAAATAAAGCGTACACCACAATCAAAGACCACATTGAGGAAATGTTCGTCGAGGGTAGGGTAACACAACACACATACAATTACTTATCAACAACTTACCCTCATTTTCCATGCTTGTTTGGTATCCCTAAAATTCACAAGGATGTCCACAACCCACCCATGAGACCACTTGTAGATGGCCGTGGTTCTCCCACCTATCCATGTGCTAAAATCATTGACAACATTTTACAGAAATACTTGGTCAACTTTCCACAGATCTGCAAAGATTCTTGGTCATTCCTTGGTAAAATTAACAAGTTAGATTTCAATGCAAGGTACAATTTTCTTACTACTGATGTTAAAGATTTGTACACCTGCATTCCCCAAGACATAGCAGTGGACTGGGTAGAACAAGTGCTTAGATCTAATGGTAGTAGTGGGAATGAGTTGGCTCTGGTTCACGAATTGTTGGACCTGGTCTTGTCTAACAATTTTTTTTACATTTGACAACAACTTTTACTTGCAAAAAACTGGAGTAGCCATGGGCTCCCCTTGTGGGGCCAGTGTTGCCAATCTAGTCATGGCACAATGGGAACATGATTACTTGTCCACTAACTGCCCATTTAAAGACCAGGTGATTTTTTACAGCCGTTACTTGGACGATATTTTTATCCTCCTGGACGGTGACTTGCCCACGAGTGAAGCGTTAGTGGACTATTTTAATTCAACTACACAGTTTTTGAAATTCACTGCTAGTTTCCATACTGAAGCCATCCCGTACTTGGACATTTTACTTTCTAAAGACACTAGCTTTCACAAATATACAGCTAATTTATATAGGAAAGTAACGTACTCCAACTCATTCCTGAATATATATAGGAAAGTAACGTACTCCAACTCATTCCTGAATATATATAGGAAAGTAACGTACTCCAACTCATTCCTGAATATATATAGGAAAGTAACGTACTCCAACTCATTCCTGAATATATATAGGAAAGTAACGTACTCCAACTCATTCCTGAATATATATATAAAGTAACGTACTCCAACTCATTCCTGAATATATATAGGAAAGTAACGAACTCCAACTCATTCCTGAATATATATAGGAAAGTAACGTACTCCAACTCATTCCTGAATATATATAGGAAAGTAACGGACTCCAACTCATTCCTGAATATATATAGGAAAGTAACGTGCTCCAACTCATTCCTGAATATATATAGGAAAGTAACGCATCCAACTCATTCCTGAATATATATAGGAAAGTAACGTGCTCCAACTCATTCCTGAATATATATAGGAAAGTAACGTACTCCAACTCATTCCTGAATATATATAGGAAAGTAACGTACTCCAACTCATTCCTGAATATATATAGGAAAGTAACGTGCTCCAACTCATTCCTGAATATATATAGGAAAGTAACGCATCTCAACTCATTCCTGAATATATATAGGAAAGTAACGCATCTCAACTCATTCCTGAATATATATAGGAAAGTAACGTGCTCCAACTCATTCCTGAATATATATAGGAAAGTAACGCATCTCAACTCATTCCTGAATATATATAGGAAAGTAACGTACTCCAACTCATTCCTGAATATATATAGGAAAGTAACGTGCTCCAACTCATTCCTGAATATATATAGGAAAGTAACGTGCTCCAACTCATTCCTGAATATATATAGGAAAGTAACGTGCTCAACTCATTCCTGAATATATATAGGAAAGTAACGCGTGCTCCAACTCATTCCTGAATATATATAGGAAAGTAACGCATCCAACTCATTCCTGAATATATATAGGAAAGTAACGTACTCCAACTCATTCCTGAATATATATAGGAAAGTAACGTGCTCCAACTCATTCCTGAATATATATAGGAAAGTAACGTGCTCAACTCATTCCTGAATATATATAGGAAAGTAACGCACTCCAACTCATTCCTGAATATATATAGGAAAGTAACGTGCTCCAACTCATTCCTGAATATATATAGGAAAGTAACGTGCTCCAACTCATTCCTGAATATATATAGGAAAGTAACGTACTCAACTCATTCCTGAATATATATAGGAAAGTAACGTGCTCCAACTCATTCCTGAATATATATAGGAAAGTAACGTACTCCAACTCATTCCTGAATATATATAGGAAAGTAACGTACTCCAACTCATTCCTGAATATATATATAAAGTAACGTACTCCAACTCATTCCTGAATATATATAGGAAAGTAACGTACTCCAACTCATTCCTGAATATATATAGGAAAGTAACGTACTCCAACTCATTCCTGAATATATATAGGAAAGTAACGTACTCCAACTCATTCCTGAATATATATAGGAAAGTAACGTACTCCAACTCATTCCTGCACTACACAAGTGTCATCCTTTTCATCAGAAGCGGGCGATCGTCAAAGGTCAGCTAGTGAGGGCAGCCTGCATTATCACATTGGATAGTGATTTTTGCCAATGAATGTGGACACCTAAGGAATATGTTTTTACACCGGGGTTACCCACATGAAATGTTAGACACTATTATAGAAGAAGTGTCGTCTAAGCGTCAGTGTCACTTTTATAAACCAATCTTGAATAGAGAATTGGTTCTTATGAATGACACTGAACCCTCGAACACAGACTTAGTAAATGTCCACACAAGTAGGCATCCTTCTGAATGTCTTGGTGTCACATTCATAACAATATACAGTCTCAATAGTAGTGACTGTGTTCAGGCACTACGTAAAAATTGGGACTTACTCAAAAAGGACAACACAGTACACCAAAAACTTGGTAATCACCCATTGGTTGTTTATAGAAAGGCAAAAAACCTCAAAGCCCTCCTTGAACGACATAATATCAAAAAACCAATGACAGCTGGCATGTTTAAATGCCAGGCGTGTAATTTTTGTCAATACATCTTGGAATCCAATAGATTTAAAGTTCACGATTACGAATACAAGTTGAACCTAAGAGCTAACTGTAACTCAAGAATGGTGATCTACTTAGCTATGTGCCAAACCTGTACAGCTTTCTACGTGGGCAAAACAGAATGACACCTACGTGACCGCATTTATGAACATACTTATAATATCAGGAAGCAGAAACTTGATAATGCACTAGCAAAACACATTTCAGTTTATCCCAACCATATGTTTAAATTTTTGATTATTGACCAGATCACACAGGACTTCAGGGGTGCTCCTCTCCCACTTAAGTTAGAAGAGTGAGAGCTGTTTTGGCAAATTAGACTCAACGCATACAGTTCACCAGGTCTGAATGAGAACTGTTCTTTAAATAGTGTTCTTAAACTTAGGAGCCTTAATAGGTAGGCTGTGTCAGGTTACCTTCCACACTAGCACTACACAGTTATTCTAATGCTCTTGAGCACCTTGGTTCAGTGACCTTATGTGTATTTTTTGCTGAGTATTTTTTGCTGAGTATTTTTTGCTGAGAATTTGTAGTTTTATCTTGATACTTTACTTATTACCAATTATGTTCAGCACACTTGATGTGCTTCAACATACACAGTTTAGTGCACTAACATAGGTATTTGTATTAACTCAGTTTTACAAACACCAGCGGAGTTTTTATGCACTTGTAATTATTATTTCTTTGCCTCACTAGCTTAGTAGTAGACTAGATTTACACATTTTTATAGACAATGCCAGTTGTACTTTTAGTCGATTTGGATTTTTAGCTTTTACTTTAAAAGCAGTTTTCAGTCTAGTTGTGTTTGCAAACAGGGCGTGTCTTGTAAGTCAGCTTTCACTTTAAGTAGTTAATTGACTTTGTAAGTATTAGCCCAGAGAGTATTTAAGCTGTGACTTTTTGTTTTTCTTGATCTGAAGAAGTTTGTTTATTGGAATAAACGAAAAGCGCTTTTTCATTTCGTTCTGTGCTACTGTGTGGTTTCTTCTCTATTTTGTTTTTCAGTAGTCTGTTTTACCTTTTCAGTTTACTATAAAAATATGCAAGAAAAATATGCTCACAATCCCCAAAACTTCTGAGGCAAATCCCAGCACTTCGGCATCTAATTCAACCCCACATTCCCTCTAGAGCCTTAAGATCTAGTAACCAGAACCTCATGACTGTCATCCAACATAGAAATTATGCCGGTAAATCCCTCTTTGCCAGCATCATTGCTAAAACCTGGTACACGCTACCAAGCCAAATAACTTCTACCACCTCCTTTATTCATTTCAAAAAAACTCCTGAAAACCCACTAATTAAGTGACTGGCTATGTTCATGCCACTCACCAGGCTAACCCAAACTAAGAGAATGCTTCTGTGTATAGCTAAGTATAAACAGTTCCCCTGAAAGCTTGTGAACCCATTGATATTTACTTGACAAAACTTATATATGTAAAAATAATACAAATGCTGTTTTACATTATGTACCACAATGGTTGCCTACTATAAGAACTGTTAATCTGTAACACATTGTGCATGTTTGCTATAAGTGTGCTCTATCTTCTTCTCTTCTCTCATGTACTGTATTGTATTGTGGAGTTTTTCAACCTGGGCCTCTGCTGAACATGGACCTGTGTCCAGTCGGACTTTCCTGATAAACAAATGTAAAATAAATAAATGGGTAGAGTTACAGTTGTATGTGTAGTAGGTCCAGGGTTAGAATACATGGAAGTCAGATTTTGTTGCACATGTTATGGACACAGTTTTAAAATATAGCTTTGCTGCACTCTATGCAACTGTGCTCAAACCTGCTAAGCACCAGATAAACGTAGTACTGGCTGCCAATGTTTGCACAGTGTTCAGCTTCTCTAAAACCACAATCGTGTGTGTTTGCTTGCCGGTCAGCTATGCTTGGCTGGTTTGCGCACTGCTAAGCAATGCAGCACTTTTTGAATGTTGCTCAATGATGTGTAAGGGTGGGAAAATAGCCTATATTAAGTGCACAAGGCAGAAATTCTGCAGAATCCATTGGAGTTCAGTCATCTGTCAATAAGGCTGGTTATATATTGGAGAAGGTGTGCTCTTTCAGATGCAGTGGTGGGGCATTCAGGAGTCCAGGGTCATAGTTGGGCTCCTTTTCAAAAATCATAAAGCTAGGCTGCTGCAGGGCAGTTTCTAAGACTTGGAGTGTGAAAAGGAGGCCTGTGACCGGCTGTTCAGAGATCTCACCAGTATTACTGGTATCCCCCGGACAGGTGAGCAGTGTCTTCACCACCATGATGACCTGAAAAGGTGAAAGAGGGGAACCTTGGTCACCTGGGTCCAAGAAGTGAGGGCAGGGAATGCCTCACAAATATGTAAGTAATTTTCCTCTGTTTTACCAATATGTAATCTGAATGTCTGCAAAACTGGTATGCATAATGGTGTGCTTCTCTCCCAACAGCTGCAGCTGAGCGGGCTCGTAATGTCGAGTCTCATACCGGGTGCCTAGCCAGGTTTCACCATAATTGTGATGAGTATGGATGTATTATGCCAACTGTGGTGCAATAAGCAAGAAAGAGTAAAGCATTAACTGCAATAAAGTATATACAATAAAGTCTGTAGTGCAATAAATGTGGAATTAGAGCTGTAGTTCAATAAAATCAAGAAACAATACTAATAACAGCAAGGAAATGGTGTACATCAGCACTGACTTGTCATAACCATTGCAGTAGAGCTGTATGCAGTAAGTCTGTAAAGTAAGGTTTCTGCAGTCAAGTATAACACTGTACTAGTTGTAGAATGCAAATCTAATGGCTGCAAACTGTACTGCTTAATTTTTAGTACTGTTCAAGGTTGTCTCTAGAACAGTACCATCACATAGTGCTCTGTCTTCCACAGACTTCAGGTAATAAAGGTATATGGGTGAGGTAGCCCACTCCAAAGTTAGATATTTGTGTGGGCTTCACAGATATTACAAACCAATAACAATAAGTTTTGTTCACCAGTATTATTGAAAGTGTAGTAAAGCTGTAGTAATATATGCAGTATGGTTCTATTGTCATTGCAGTCTAGTATAACACTGTAAGAGTACTAGAATGTTAGAGAAAAGTCCTGTAACTTGTTTTTCATAATTCAAAGTATATTTCCAGGTGATCTCCAGGCAAATATCAGTCACCCTGTAGTCAGCAGTTCCTCGGTAGCTTAGTCTGTTAAATTCCTTGTATACTGTACATTTTACCACACACAGTCCTGGGTTCGAATCCAGAGCTGTGTAGTGCTACATTTCCAGTATCTGTCATGTAATGCTCACAATTTCTCTCTCCCCAAGAACACAAAATGTTATGGGTAAGTTAGTCCATATTATGTACAGATATTGTGTTTGAATCTGACAGAATGTTGCACTCAGTATCAAGAATATGTCCATCAAAATATTTAGTGGAAGAATATGTCCATCAGCATTTTTGATTCATAAATAAAGCTGTGTAATCCCATTATGGCTGTATCCCTTGCATGTCTGTACTATGCTACTGCAAACAATTATTAAATTATTTTCAGATGTCCCCTGCAGTCACAGCTAATGAGTTCTACTCCCATGCCTGCCAACTAAGCCATGACGGCTGTCTAGTTTAATTCCTGTACACAAACATGCTTCTCAAGTTTCCCGGTTTCTCATAATGTAATTAAAACTGACTAATCTATCTGTCACATGTTTACCATATAAATTATGACCTGGAATGGAATGTATTACCAAATCCATTTACAGAACATCAAGGTAGTTATATAAGTCCACATTATGTGAAACCATTCTGAGTAGTTCTGTACCTGCATTTGTTAGTGCTGGCCCCTTATTGTCTCATGATATCAGCTTTAGAGGTATGTACGTGCTACAACAGCTATAGGAGAATTGCATTCACTATAATCACAACTGTCACTACACACCTGTAGAAGTATGTATGACCAATGTTGTCAGGGATATCATCTGCAATGGATTGTTTTTCTATTTCTTTCTCCACCTCTTATCTTAATTTGTTCATTATTTAATGTTTTATTATGATTTAATATTAACATAATTTGTTTAACTATATTTTGGAAAATGTTGTTGATTATTGTTATGATTTATTATGATTGAATATTAACATATTTTGTTAAACTAACTGTTTTGTTGAAATAACAACAAATACTTCTTCTTCCACACAAAAATAAAACAACTCTGGCCCCAACAAAATATTATAACTGTTTTGTTGGCCTTATGGTTTACTTTACACTGACATGCTGTTACCATACTGACTCTTATGTTACTTAATGTTGTGTTGCACATAATATACATTAATATGTATTTGGATTAATAAATATGATGTTCCATTCTGTTAATACTAACAATGGTTTGGTTGTTACTAATGATAACTTATTGCTTTACCTCATGTACTACAGCACATTAAGGTAGACTGGTTCTGGCTGATCCCTCTACTTTCCCTCAATTAGCCATGGCACCAGGTGTCAGCACATCTGGGGCCCAGACCAGTGGTGCTCCCTCTGCTGCCACTGCACTACCTGCTGTGTTGGGTAGTATGGCCCCAGAGGATGGGGTCCAGTCCTCCTCAAGAAGTATTGGCAGAGGGAAGGTGGTCATCCAGGATGAGCTGCTGGTCCTAATGCATGGGATAGTCCACCGTGGCTATGACTATTGCCTGCACTGGAGTGAGGGCATGCTGGCCACCCTGGTGGGGCAGCCACACCCTGCTGCCCAGCCTCCAGCACAGCCACCCTTGGGGCAGTGAACGAGCAGTGCCAACAGTACCATGGGTGGGAACCTGAGTCATGCTGCTGCCATCTGGAGGCACATGGGACTGGGATTCCAAAACACCCTCCCTGTCAAAGGTGTTTACGCCCCTCATGTGTCACACACCACCTCTGTTTGCTGTCATGTCTGTCTTGTCTGTTTACAAATACATCCTCACCTACCCAACTTACCTCCCCCCACATGTACCTATATCCCTTTCCCAAAATTCCACTATCACCTTAAAAAAGATAGACACCTGTCCCAAAAAAGTATATTGTCTGATACATAGCTCTCCATCTTGCACATGTGTCCAGTGGACACATATAATTCAGTTCAATTGGCTTGACAATGCAGTTATGTTGTCCTCACTCCTCTCTCTTGGGTTTGAGAATCCAAATTCATCTACAAATCTGGCAAAGTGCGTAACTGTTGCTGTACAAGAAATGGATAGCTATTGTTCTCTCCTACACCCTTCCTGCACATCCTTCCCTGCCTTTCAGTTATGTTTTTCCCTCTGCTTGCCCCCATTCAACCACTTTCCTATCTCCCCTTTTTTCTTTTCTTTATTTTTTTTTTTAGCGAGCTGTGTCGCGCAGCTTAGCTAAAGCAGCTATAATGAGTATATGTGTTTCTAAAATTGTGAGACACATGTACAAAATAAACACCTCTGCCATGTTTTGAACCAAAGCCCATCACACCTGTAGCACACTACATTAAGCTGCCACAGCACATGTATCTTACTTAAAGAAGGTAGTTGAAACAAAACATAATAATTGCCAATTACAGTCATTAGGTATGTTTCAGCATAGCTGCACACCATGCCACACCACGCAAATTAGAATAAACAGTAATGGAAAAAATGGGAGTGCACCTTGGATTCTGGTAAAATAGTACACCACTAGACAGCCAAACACATGGTAATGGATGTAACTGAGTCCTGTGATAGGAGGTAGATGTGCCCTTTTATCAGCAACATGTAGAAAGTCACCTGCTAATGCATTAATGGGAAGATACATGTTCAGCTGAGACTCTAGCGCAGAAATACATCCATATAAAGTCATGCATATACTGATGGATTTAGAAAATGTTTGTCACAGCCTGTATATGTACATATATATCTTGCAAGTACACCTGCTCCATCAGTAGCTCAGTAGCTCAGTCTGTTAAATGACTTGCCTACAGTACATTTTGCCACTCTTGGTCCTGGGTTCAGATCCAGTGTTGTGCTGCATTTCAATTACATTATTGTGAAGACAGCAATTAATGGATCACTAATACACTCATTCTCTACACATAGCATTGCAAATTAAATAACTGCTTTTCAGTGCATGAAGTCACAGGCCTGCAGGTAGGAACATACTTCACAATGCTGTATAGCAGTACTATATGTTGCCTAATACTCTGTTATTGACACAGATGCCTAACATACGTACCTTAAACACAAGCCTTAATTAGAGTGTAAAGGGTACCCTCACCCTGGCACTGCATCTACAACAAGGCTGATACAGCTGGCACAGGTACACCTATAGCTTGTTTTCCTCCAAAATATTCAAACTCTCTGCCTATGTCATTACCTGCAGCAGCAGCTGCAGCCTGTGGTACACACAGCTCTCTGTAAAGGCTTTTGCTACAGACCTACCCTCTGTGATGATGTAGTCTCCTCATCCCTGTAGTTTCCATCTCAACAGCTAAGAAAGGAGCCCAGGTCTACATGAAGGCCTTATATATTGCACAGTGGTTGCATGTCATTGGCTAATGATGGTGCAATGCAGTTGTTTTGGCTGCAATTAGCATTTCAGAATGACTTGGTTTAGAGGTAATCACCTGATGATAAGGAGCATATTTAAAAGGCATGCAGCTGGGTATGGGGAACCATTCGGTATGAGACTTTACTCACACAGAGCGTGCCTTTGTGAATATTTACCAGCTACACAGTTCAACAGATGAGTACTCCACTCTAGCAGGTATGTAACTGTTTTTGTGCATAACAGGATTCATATGGGAGGATAGAGGTATGGGGAATAGGGATTACAGCAGTAAGCTGGTCATATACCTGTGGTAATAACATGTCAGTGATACACTGCTGACTAACACCTACAGCGGATGTACGATACATCAGGGTGGCATTGTCTTTTGTCAGTGTGGCATACTGGTGTTGTTGGACTGTCCCTTTATAGTGGTTGTTATAGCATGCTATTTGTCTGTCACTGCTTCTCCAACATATTATTGTGTGGTTGGCCTTAGTGGACACACCACAGTGGACTGCAGTGTTGAGTGTATGGTCATACAGCAGAAGCTGTCATGGCACACAGGAAATACCACGGTAATGGTAGTATCTCGGTTGGATCCACACGTGTAGTATGTTGTCACACTGTGGGTTAGGCCATGTGTGAGCAAGCAGTGGATAGTTCCAGCCACTGTGCCCTTGCTGTATCTGTACATAGTGGACATCCACATATCTTATCCTTTAATGTGTTCCCCTTGTGTTGTCTTTCAAGAATAATGTACCACAGATGACACCCACCCTTCTTGCATGCAGAGAATGAGATAATCTTGCAAGGACAAAGGCAACATCATAACATCCTGCTATCCAGGGGAAGACATAATAGAGAACAATGGGCTGCACTGTGGTCAGACCTTGTCCATGACATTAATGCCATTAGCCAGCAGGGCAGGACATATGAGCAGGTTCAACACTGGGCAACTAATATGATTAATGCTGCTCGTCAACAGACAGCGGATATAGCCAGGGATCATGCTTTCACTGGTGCAGGGCCTGCAGTGGAACAACAACTCTCAGCCACTGAGAAATTCCTGGCATACCTAGGCACATGCAACAGCTCCCAAGCATCCGTCATACCGTACATCGTGGAGGTAAGTGCCACAGTTTCCACAACTGAGGAATGTGTAGGTAAGCTTACTGTGATCAGCATTGTAATACTGTAGCAGTCATTGTGTCAGGCTGTGGATACTTTTATGTGGGGGTCAGGTCTTTGTTCTTTGGGGGGAGTGTAACCTCAGGTATACACTCATATGCAGATTGGGACCAATACAACAAGTAGCACAGTAGCTACTGGAAATGTGTGATATATGGATGTATTACCTTGTGCTGTAACATGCAGTGGTACTAACATTACCTCACCCTCAGCTTTTCACAGGTCCATCAGGTATGGCCCAAGGCCATGGTAAGTATGATACTTGTTTTATTAATGAACAATTATAGTCTAGTATGGGTCAGGGCCAGAATAATGCCCTATGTACATGTAATTATGTGTAAACAGCCTAGGATGTTTTAAATGCCAGTCTGCAAGAGATACCTAAGGTATTGAGAGGGAGTAGTCACAGGAGTGTAGTTCAGCAAACAGATACACTTTGGCAGTTACAGGTAAGAGCAGATAAGGCTCCTGGATTAAATGAGGCAAGGAATCTAAATTGCCTTTTAAAATACAACAGGTTGAAGGCAAATACATTAGGCAGAGAAAAGTGTATTTCCATATAATTGTGAAGAGTTTTGCAATGGATTTTATGTGTTCTTTTTTTGGGTCTATATTAGAAGACCAAAGACGCATTCTTTCGAATGTGTCTTGGTCAAACTTAAAAGGCTGAAAATGGAAAATATCAAAGCGTCTGTTAAGCTAATTCTTTCCCTGGGAAAGAATTTGCTTGGCCGCTTTGGTACTTTGCCATTTTTGGCACTGTAGTGAGGTCTCGGAGTTGGTATATTTAAGTAGGGGGGTGGAGGGAACAGCCCCCCACATCGGGGGGTATGGGGGGCAAAGCACCCCACTTAATGTAACGTTTGAAATTCGTTTTTATTTATTTATTTTTTTTGTTGGAACAGCGATTTTTTTTCTCTTGGAAAAAAATTGCTGTTCTGACACTTTGACATTGTAAGCTTTCGCTTACATAGGTTGATCAATCACCATTTGCTTTTTTTAAGCATTCGGTGATTTAATATAGTCCCTTTTTTTTATTTATAGTGTCATACCGAGTAAGTAAAAGGTAAATATTACTGGTCATGTCTGACTTGATTTACTTCAAATGATGGTTATAAAGGTCCTGAGTTGAATTTGAATTGTGTTCTGAGGTAGTGCTTTGTGGAAGAAGGCAGAGAAGGAAGTTGTTTGATGCTAATCCAGTTGTGGTTCACCATTGTTATGAGTCTTGGATGCTTTTCATACACAATAGTGCAGGTATTAATGTACTGCTTTTTTCATTCTTATTGCAGGTGAGTGTAGGGGTTGGAGTCTGTCTCACAATTTGATGTCAGTGTCTCTTCAGGAATTCACTTTATATCCTCGAAATACTGAAATGTTGAAATTCAGTATGTTGAGGCTATAAAGTTGAAACCTAACAAGAGCAAAAACTCAGAGGCACGAATTTCAAAATCTCGCATATCAGAGATTTTGAATTAGCGCTTCTGCTGTCCACAAACACACACGTTCCTACACACACACACACAAACACACACACACACACACACACACACACACACACACACACACACACACAAGCTCTGTACTACATAAAAGAAGTGGGCAAGCCCCCCTGCACCCCCCAACCCCCGCTACCTAAATATTCTAACTCCAAGGTCGCACTACATGCAAAAACACACAAAACAGCACCACACAAGCTATATTCTCCTCGCACACGCACATCACAGCAACAAAACACATTAACACACACCACAGCCCCTACCCAAAACCCTTAACACATCAACATTTACCAGAATCCATAACCACAGCGAAACACCAGAAGCACTAATTCAAAACCTCCGGTATGAGAGGTTTTGAATTTTGCGCTTCTGAGATTTCACTCTTTTCAGGATTCCACTTTATGGGCTTGAAATACTGAATTTCGATATTTCAGTATTTCAAGCTTCTAAAGTGAATCCCTCCTCAGACACTGATGATGATGGTGGGCACAGTGAGGCACAGGTGGGGGTGTCAGGGGCTGAATCTGTCCCAGAGATAGACATTACTCCTCGTCCCCCATTGTCACCACACACAGACTGTATGCCCAAACATACCCCATCCCCACAGACCACAGATACTGAACAGTCAGAGGGTGGAGACATTGAACAAGAAAGTGTGGCAACTATGGCTGCAATGAATGTAGACACTGGTCATAGCCAGAGTGATGGTGAGGTCCCACACAGGCAGATTGACAAGGCTGCTTTTAGGAGGCCTGCTGTCTGTCCACAACCTATTGCAGGTGTCATATCATGAGTCACCTAGCATATGTTTCGGGCCGTCATGGAAGCACAAGCACATTCTGAATGGAACACCAGGTGTATGCTGTGGGTTATGGATGCCACACTGTCTGACATCCGTGACAGCCTCCACCACATTGCAGACACCTTGTATTGAGTCAGTGATGCAGTGGACAGATGGTGGGCTGTGACCATGTCTGTCTTGGACCGCAAATTGTCTCTGCTGGAACATGTGGTTGGAGTTGAGCATCAGACCCATGGATGTAGGTCAGCAACTCCATCTGCTGAGAGTCCACATGGCCATGCACACTCATGCTCCTGTAGTGGCAGTACAGTCAGTGCTACAGAGGAGAGTGTGCTGTCCACACCACAATGTGGCAGGCGATGGGTCCATGGTCCTGGGAGGTCCCATGGAGGACACGGTCCCAGCAGACAGCAGTCACCATCAGGTACTTACACCACTTCTGACCCTGGGCATGGAGGTGCCAGTGCAACTCCTGGCACAGCCATTTCCTGTGTTTGGGGCCAGAGATGGTGAACTGTCAACTCTACCATGTATGGTTCAAAGCTGTCCAACATATACACGTGTAGGGCTAGCACCGAGCTTGACTGTGTACATGCACACACTAGGTAACCAAAGGGAGGAAGAACAGCAAAGTCCTCTGTAGAAAACATTCCTTTATTGAATAAAATCACAGTAGTTAAGCCCTTTCATCCCTCTCATAGGGGCTTCTTCAGAACAATAGATTCATAGGTTTTTACTTTTTCTTCACTGTGGGTTGTTACTCTGTGGTTCGTTCATTAAAGCAATGTTCGAGTTATGGGACTACAGTCTGGTTTTCTTCTTAGTTTGGTTGTGTATCAATTTATTGGTGAAATTCATAGGTTCATAGGTTGGTACTAGGCTATCAGCCCTAGGGCCTATACAAGCCTAGCCATAACAATTCCCTAGCTATTTCTTCCAACAGTATTTACTTCCTGGACCCCTGTTTAACAGGGTAATTGACGTGATCCCCAGGGTGAATTTCCTATCTCCCATCCAATCATCAAGGTTCCTTTTGAAGACGACCAAAGAGGCACTCTGCTTGACATGTATGGACATTCTATTCCAGAGTCTGGGGAGTCTCTGGGTCAGGAACCTATACCTCCAGCATGTTTTGTTCATTGTGATGACAAGGTTTAGATCCCTGGTGCATGTGTCTTTGAGGGATTGGGATTTCTTTAAGTGTAGCATATCCAACAGCACTGGGTTTGACATGGCCTTGTATGTTAAGGAGAGATCGCCTCTGAGTAGACGATATGCGACAGAGTATAGGTGGAGTTTTTTTAGATGGTCAGCATAGGGCATCTGCTTTAAGCCTGTGATTCTTTTAGTGAGGTATTTCTGCAGCCTTTCCAGTTGTTGCAGATGTCTTGAGAGGTACATACCAAACAGGGCATTGTATTCTACAATGGGTCTAATGAGGGATGAGTACAGTGGGACAATGACCTTTTATTTTCTGGATGAAAAGCCCAGAGTGATGAGGTGTGCCACATAGAAGGATTTCCTGACTGTTTTAGCAATGTGATTATTGAAGGTGAGACCACTATTCACCTGTGTCCCTAAGTCTCTTATCACACTTTCGGTGTTTAGTGTACTGCCACCTATGTGGTAATTCACGGGTACATGTTTTGTCCCAAAGAGGATAACTATACATTTCTTGGCATTGAGCTTGAGCCTATGGCTCTGGCACCAAGCATCTGTTTCTGTAAGGCACTTGTGTAGAATATCCACATAATTTGAGGATTCAGTAATGGCTCTCAGTTTGCAGTTATCTGCAAACTTTGTTAGCCAGAGTCCCTTCGTGTTGGCCTGTACTATACCATCAAGATTTCCCAGCATTCATATACATCTAACAATAAACCAATTAATACATGTTAATTGCATTATTTAAAATTTACATTAACAATTAAAAGAAACATACCCTTGTACTCATACTATATTCATATATATATTATACAATAATGTTATTAAACTGTGTGACCTTGTTGAATAATAATGTTCACCCAAAATGTGATTCATTAAAAAAAAACAATTCAAATTCACCATTTCATTTATACCTGGAAATCTAGTGGCATCCAGAATCAGTTGCCATTTTAATTCAAAAACATCTAAAAACTCCTTGATCCACTTTAATTTGTGTATTATTAAAAACGTAAACGAATGGCCTACATTTTCCATAAGATGCCTACTCAAAGCATTTGTATTCTTACTATGCCTTATATCTAATAGATGCTCATATATTCTGTTCCTAAACCATCTACATGTTTTTTCTATGTACAATGCTGGACACAGGGAACATTTTGCAATATGCACTACATTCTTGGTTTGACAATTATAATGACCTCTTATGAATATTTTCTTTCCATTTAGTTTAAAAATATCACCCGTAATAAATGTATGGGAGCACTGGGAACACATCCCACATTTACAGTTCCCAGCCTATTCCACCACAGCACAGCTGCTTAACATATTCCCTTGTTCCAACATTTCCTTGAAGCATCTGTCTCTCTTGAAAACAAACTTTGTTTTTTGTATAAAATATTTTAACTTATTTTTGTCCACTGACAATAATTCCCAGTTTTTTTCTATTAGTTGACATACCCTGTGGGCATTTTTATTATAGGTAGTAATAAAACTCGAATGTGCATACACATTATTCTCTGTATCAGACTTTTTTGCTTCTACCATAGCTGTTGTGTCTAAGGAATTTAATATAGGTAAATAAAAGCCATTTTTCTGTTTATTAATAACCTCTTCCCTAATAGCAGTTAACATTTCCATTGGATAATTTCTTTTCTTAAACATATCTAATATGAAATTCACCTCTTTCATAAATTCATTATCCAGGGAAGTCATTTTTGCAGCACAAACTAACTGCCCTTTTACTAGATTTCTTTTGAAAATCAGGGTGCCAACTATTAAACTCCAGATATGAATTTGAAAAAGTGGGTTTTCTGTATATTCTTGAAATCAAAGTTTTTTCTTTGTTTATTTTGAATTCCACATCCAAATACATTATTTGTATTTGACTATATTCATGGGTGAATTTAAAACAACTCAAAGTGTCATTAATGTAATCCAAAAACTGCATTAGAGAGTCTCTTATCCCAATCCAAATCAAAAACATATCATTCAAAAATCTAATGTAATTTTTGATGTAACTCATGTACCCAGATTTACAAATAAAATGGTCCTCACACACCACTGTCAAATGTAGGTCACCTACAGACACACACAGCACCTCTCCATGGTCTATCTTACATGCTCCCCCCTGACTCACACACATGCTGTCTACCATTTGGGCCAGCTTATGCCTCCTGTATACCCACACAACACCCTGTGCAAGTGATGATACCTGTGCCACATCTCTGTCATCCTTGACATCGATGCAGGGAAATGAAGCTGTGGGTCTGATGCACAGGATGACTGTCTTACTTAACATGTACTTGTGTAATGCAGTGTTGGTTCATCATGCCACTTGTAGTGGTTAATGAGAGATACTGTATGCTGGCATTTGTCACGAGTATGCCACATACATTTGTCTATATTATGTGGTCCTTATGTTGTATGTTGTTGACTTGGCTGTGTAGTAACACAATGACAGGTGTGTCACAGGCTTGTTTATGTTTCTGTTACAGGAGTCTGTTGCGATAACCTATGGATGCACAGTGGAAATAAAGCAGCACAGTGTGGCATGTCAGCACAGCAGACATATGTTGTCTGCAAGATACAGCACTACAACTGCATGGCTCCATAGGTTCATATGTGTATAACAGGCTAACAAGGACAATATTGGTATTCAGCATACTTATGCATCCCTAATCTGTGAGAAGGTCCTCTGCCCCTCGTAAGTGCTACCAGGGTTTTGATGGAGATAACATATCGACATATAACCTGTGAACAGTAACAACAGTTGCCTGGCAACAGTTATGATTGTTGTGTTCTGCATCCCAATGTGTAACCTGCAAATGACGTGCGTCACAGCAGATGTGTGCATGACATGCATGTGGATCCTGTTTCATGTAGGGTATACTGCCTGTGTTACATACCTGTCTCACCAGCATGTACTATGCATACCACACTGATGTTGTTGGTGTGTAGCACAGCTGACACATGTTAGTCCTGTCATAGATACATGGGAGGTACACAACAGGAACTGACACCTCCCTATATGGAGCCATACACATCCTTTCCAAAGCATTCTGGAGACAGACTACATATGTACTGTTCTGATATGGACTTCATAGGACATGTTCTTTACAATGTGTATTGGTGTAGCTTGGAACCTGTGTGGCTGCTACAGTTGTATGATATGCCTGTGTAGTGACATGGCAAAGGTGCCATTGCACATGATGATAGCTGTGATGACTGCTACATTCAGTATACCAGTGCCAGTCTGGGATGTGCATCCAAGACCTGTTGGTATTGTTTGTACAACAATGAATGCATCCACATTTTTCTGATTAGTGACAGTCAAAGAATACAGTACTCTCTGTGTTCAATTCATATGTCCCATGGGTCCATAACATGTTGTAAAATGCTCTAACAGGCTCACACAAACACAAGGCTACATTGAAGCTAGCACCACTTCCAGTCCCTGCATACAGGACATGCCAAGGCTGTATGTAGGTGTGCACACTTACCTATGTAATTGTACATACTACAAATCACATTATGTGGTGCATAAAACACACCTCATGTCTGTTAGTACCATAAATTTAGGATATATTATGCTTGATGACATACGCAGGCCTTGTTGTGGTCAGTCCTTTGGGAGAGGCTGCATCACCCGCTACAAATGAAACACTGCAAAACCCTACATATATCTAGGTTACCACAGTTATGCCATACGGCTATATATACACACACACACCAAGTGGGCTGGAGTGAGATTTGAACCCCTACCTATTTAGTCTTATACACTATAGATCACACTATTCATCACAAGCACTATGGCTTACATCTGATAGTACATTGTCAGCTGGTAGTCTTAAGTTGGCTGACATCATCAGGCATTTGTAGAAGAGGGCAGTGTGGAAGCCAGCAGCAAGTCACAGGGCAAAAAATTGCATAACTATTGCAGGTGGATAATGCATGATGTCATGTCTGTTCATTTGCAGGGGGATACACATACACTCACAAAGTCATACACCAAGGGGGCTGGAGTGAGATTAGAACCCCTACCTAGCTAGTCTTACACACTATAGATCACTCTACTTATTAAATGCACCACACATTAAGTCTGTTGCACATGTGATTGCAGGTACAGTAGTTGTGCATTACACAAACTAGACCTGTGCTGACCAGCATCTGTGGCCTGCAGTGCAATATTGCTTCATACTCTTAACTGCATCTAGTATCCTAGCTGTGAGATAACTGTAATTATCCTAGCTATGTGTGTACAGTTACCAGTATGGCCATATATGGCTGCTTGCAGTTACATAAGCATACCTGTGGGCAGGGACAAGTTGCCCTGTCCATATATGCGTTGACAACATTATACATTACAGCACCTGCTCACCTGTGCCTGTGTACATGGTGACATCCAGAAGGCACAGGGGTCTGTGGGTAGATGGAATTTGTACTGTTGCGCCCTTAGCTGGGATCCTTTGATCAACAGTATGGGCTGTGTGATAGTGGAGATTTACTCACCATTATTAGGGTAAGTCGGACAATGCAGACACCCACACATATATTTCTGTATATAACAGGGATGTATATATAAATGTAGCAGTGTGTGTATGATATATATATATATATATATATATATATATATATATGTGTGTGTGTGTGTGTGTATATATATATATATATATATATATATATATATATATATATATATTATGTAGATACAAGGGGCAGTGTATGTATCATTTTAATATATATATATATATATATATATATATATATATATATATATATATATATATATATATCAGTACATGTGTATTTGTCGCTACATAGTGATAGCTATTCTATACATGTGAGAGAGAGATAGTGACAGACAGATATGTATCCCTATATCTGTTTGCATAGACATTTATACATAACAGGTCATTTTGATGAAGGGGCAATAGGATTGTACTCATTTTACCTAAGTGTATGGGCATGCCCAGTGGGACTGTCAGTACTAATAAGGTGACTCCAGTCCACACCTACCTGTACTCCAGTCCGGGATTTTGTATGTTACAGACATTAACATCCGCCCCTGTTTCTACAATACTGCACTTCACTCAACCTGTCCACAGCATTCCCTAGCTGTGTGCTGTACTTAATCTGTAACTGCAGTTGGTAATGTTACACCACCAACAGACTGTCAGTCTGCATACCTCTTAACCATCCTGATTTCTACATAATGTCCACTGTGTTGCCTCATATGTTTGGTCTGTTCCTCATACATTTGTGGTCTTCTGGTGAAGTACTGAATATTGACATCAATACATTATACTACTTACAGACAAACATTTGTGATTCAGACATTATATCCTTCAAAACATATGTAATAATGCAACACCTTTACTTCCAGTGACTTTCTAGGTTTATGGGGACAATATTTGAAATCTGTCCCTATGCTCGGGACTTTGTCCTCCCCCCTGCCAAATCTTACTGGCTTTGTTCAGATTTCTTGCTGTAAGAGGTATGACAGTCTGTGAAAACACCAACACAGTACTACCTCACATGCATAAAATGTGAGTAATTCCAGATTGGAACCATCAACACCCTCACCCATGCTACCTTTCCTAGTCCACTGAGCCATTCAGGTCACCAGACAGAGAGGAGTCATTCATCACACAATCAACAGCAAAAATATGTACATTGGTATCCTGCACGAGGAGAGACATACAATGGTATGAGCAATATCTGTGTTACAGCCCTGAGATTGCCCGGTCCACTGATATACCATAGGTGATTTTCTGTTAAAGCAGTTACATGGGTACACTGCTATATTGGGGGTGGGGAACAACAGCACATGATCTGCTGGAGTATACAGTGGTCCAAATATCATGTGATCCCACTGTTTAACAACCCCCTTGAATGATGTAGTGAATATTCCAACCATGAGGCCTAGTGACATTAAGGAACACATACTATTGGACTGGGTATCTGTACTCCCATGTGGATGTTACAATCTGTCTAATTAGCCCACTACATTTTCTTGCATGACAACAACAGATTCATACATATGATATAGTATAGTAATCCCTACAATTAGTATGTAGCTTAGAGACTTACCTTGTGAATGCAGCAGTTGAGAGACCTGTAGTTCAGAGCTGACTCTTTGCAATGCAGGCAGTATCTGTAGGAGTAAGGTGTCAGTTGCTAGGGCCCAAAGTTGTCAGTGAATGTGTTATGTGTTGTCTCTTAGCCAATGCCAGGGCATATTGGGCAAGCCTACATCTGCCTACAAGGACATCATCAGGGGGCTCCTCCTCCCAGCCCTCTTGTGTGTGTGGCTGTGGTGACATAGGCACTGGTGAGAGCTGCGTATCCCTTCCCTTTGCTGATCCTGCAACAGCTGTTTCTGCAGGATCATATTGTGTATCATGGCACATACTGTGAACATATGTCCACATGCGGTTGGAGAGTACTGCAGGAATCCACCAGATATATCGAGACACTGGAAACGTAACTTCAGCAGCCCAAACACATGCTCTATGATGTTCTTAGTTTATGCATTGTGCCTCATTATGGCATTCTTCCATGAGTGTGTGTGCATTTCTGATTGGTATCATTATCCAAGGTTCAAGGGCAGAGCCAGCATCCCCCAGTAAATGGCCATGTGGGATGTCCCCCCCTAGCAAACATCTGGTACAGCTGTGATGTGTGCCAGATACGGGAGTCGTGATAACTGCCAGGGCTGCCAGGGCTGCCAGCACACACATTCATGATAATGCCATGGGCATTGCACACAACCTGGCAGTTGATGGAGTGGCACCACTTGAGGTTGACATAGATTCTACCCTGCTCACCGGGTGGTGCCTTGAAGTGTACATGAGTGTAATCTATGTCACCCAGTAACTCAGAGTAGTATGCTATATGGTAGAAGTGCTGCATATTGCTGGCATTTGCCTCAGGGGTGAGGGGAAAATAAATGTGCTTACTGGCATGTGGCAGCATGACATCCAGGAACTAGTGGAGTACCCTGGATGCTGATGCCTGTGAGGTATCTGTGTGCTAATTTCTATCTCTTTCATTTCCCTGCTATAAAATCCACATTAGTGCAGTTTTGTGCACCGGGCAGCGCCAGTTAGCTAGGGTATAACTATTCCCGACTCCACAAAGTCTACTCTTCAATTTTTCCTTTGGAACTAGACAAACTTTCATCTTAAGCACTCAAGTCATTCACTTCTCAGCCCGGCACTTGCTCAAAACTCATATCAAGGACTAATAAACCTTAGCACTAGACCCCCCCATACTGTAGAGAAGGACAAGGCTCTCTATTCGACCTTACCAGCTAATCAGTAAAACAGCTCACTGTACCTATCCAGGTATGTCCAACGGGCAGTTTCAGGTGTACTTTCCGGTCCAACTATTGAATCTGGACATTTTGAGGCAATGTTACAACTGCCTCATGTACACAGACAACCCTCTCCTCCTACCACCAAACACTAATACATGCAAGAGATGCAATTATACAGCCAAACTGGACGCTCAGCTCTCTCAACCCAAGACTGGACCAGACAGTCAAGAGGAGAAGATAATTCCTTGCATCATACCACCAGTCTCACGTAGACCTATGAAACCAGCACCGGCAAAAAACACACATAAATACACAAAAACATACTCAGAGGCTCTAAATAAAAATCTGCAAAAGCAACAGAGACATTCAAAGCAGACATCCAAGCAACCTCCACCCCCAACACAAACCATGAAACACATACTTCACAAAACCAGTATGCCACACAATCACAGTCCTTAAGGCAAAATAACATACCCAACACACTAGTAATAGGTGACTCTATAGTCAGGCACACTGACATCCCACTCACTAGGCTGAACAAGGAGAGGGTTACTGTTAGCTGCCTGTCAGGTGCCAGGATCCACCACATAACAAAAGCACTCAGGTCACTCCAGAACAAGTACAAATACGACTCTGTCATTGTCCATATTGGTGTGAATGACCTGAGCTGTACCTCCCTGGACTACATGAAAAGAGACATGGAAGAGCTCTCTGATCATGTAGCCCAGGCCGGTATGACCCTGACCCTGAGTAGCATCCTGCCCTCACCAAGAATGAAACCATGATATAAAGAAAAAAATATCAATTTCAACAATTGGCTAAGCTTCTGGTGTCATTCAAAGGGGATCCAGTGTCTGTCAGCCTGGGATGACATGCTCTTCACTAGAGACAGCTTGCACCTGTCACCCTTAGGCTTCCAAATACTGGCCAAGGCTCTTGCTACCCACATAGTGCCTTTTTAGGCAAGGCTCAAAAGACAAACCCACCACCGTAAATAGCACAAGTAACAAAAAACTGAGGGTAATGCTACTCAATGCCAGTAGTCTAAACCTCAAAATGCATGCACTCGAGGCACTCCTCAGCATGGAGAAAATCGATATATGTGCAGTAACAGAAACCTGGTTTAAGGCTCCAGAGAGCACCCCAGCAATACCAGGCTACAACTCATACCATACATTTCGGCCACAAAACCCGGACTGAAATACAAAAGGCGGGGGCATATCCATATTCATCAAGGATACCCACACCTCCAGGTTAGTGGCACAGCACGATGCTTCAGAGATCATCCATGTGCAACTAACAATGGGCAGAACTACAATTCAAATTGTAGCTTGCTACAGATCACCCACCATGTCCCAGGACCCCCATTCTGCATTTCTGGAAACACTTGGAAACATAAAGGTCCTACCAAACACCCTGATATTGGGTGATTTCAATTACCCAAACATTAACTGGGAGAACTATTCAAATACTAACTCCCGTGTCCAACATTTCCTAGAATTTATAAACTCAAATGCCCTGGATCAACTGGTCAACACCCCCACCAGAGGTAACAACATATTGGACCTGGTCATCATCAACATGGGCGACTGGTGTTTCACACCGGAGGTCAACCCCTCACTGGTTAGATCTGACCAGAAACTAATCACTCTAGATATCCACATTCTGCCCCCATCCACAGTCAAAGAAACCACCATGAAAAACTTTTCAAACGCAAACTTCACGTTACTTAAGACCGAGGTGGAAAGTTTCAAATCCCCCATGCTAAAGGATAACGCTGCCCAAGCTGCAAAATCCTTTACTAATGCACTCTATGGACACCTACAAGAATGCATGGATCGTGTTATCCCAAGAAAAACCAAGACTCACTCCTCCAAGAAAAGGAGACCAGTCTGGTGGACCCCTGCCATAAACAAGCCATACAATAGAAGGAGGAAACTAGTACAGAAAAGAGTAAAATCCCAAGAGGGGAAGACATCCCTGATCAGTATCAGCAAGAAACTATGATCCCTCATAAAATCATCCAAGGCTAGCTTCAAATGAAAAATTGCCAAGGACTCCAAAGATAACCACAAGGCATTCTTTAGCTATGTCAAAAATCTAAGTGGCAATTCCCAGATCTGCTCGGAGTTAGTCCAGAATGGTACAAAATACAATGAACTGACCGATATCACCAACATCTTGGCAGATAAATTCAGTGCAAATGTTACCCCCCTCTCACCCCCAAAAGGGCCCATAACCATACCAGAAGAATGTAGTGCCCCTGAAATCACAGACACTCAGGTTAAAACAGCCCTCTCCTAAGCCAAAAACACAGCATCAATGGGACTGGATGGTTTCCCAGGCTACATCCTACATAAGCTCAAAGATGAACTAACCCCTCACCTAAACACACTGTTCAAACTCAGCCTTTCCACAGGCTATGTGCCCATAGAGTGGTGCACAGCAATGGTTATTCTGCTCCACAAAGGTGGAGTCACAACAGACCCCAGGAACTATCACCCTGTAAGTCTGACTAGCTTGGTCTGCAAGGCTATGGAGCTCATCATCATGGATCTCATTAACAGAGACATTGGGAACCTCCAGACACTGGACCCTACCCAGTTCAGCTTTGTTAAGGGCAGATCATGCCTACTAAACCTGGTGGAGTTCTTTAAGACAGTAACCAAGACTATAGATGAGGGAAAGGTGGTCCACACAGCCTACCTAGACCTCGCAAAGGCCTTCAACACCATTCCCCATTCTGGTATCATAGACAAGCTCACCAGTCTGAACATAAACCACTATGTCACAAGATGGGTTGCCAACTGGCTCATGGACAGAACCCACATGGTAAGAGTTGCGGGAGCTAGGTCTGACTCTAAACCATTTGCAAGTGGCATTCCCCAGAGCTCAGTCCTAGGACCCCTCCTGTTCGGCATATACTTCTCAGAGGTACAGGCAAGCACAGGAGGACTATGGCTGACCAAGTTCGCAGATGACTGCAAACTAGGGGCTATAACTGACTCTCCGGCTGACATAGGCATCTTCCAAAAGGGTCTCACTGAGACAGATACCGGGTGTCAAAACCATGGCCTCAAGCTAAATGCCAAAAAGTGCATAGTCATCCCCTTTGGAAAAAAACAAAGTACCCACAAATTACCACATAGGTGTAGCCCCCTAAATACGGAAGATGAAATAAGGGATCTGGGGACCCAAGTAGATAGGAAGCTCTCCTTTGACAATCATATTGCCAAAGTCGTTAGAAAATCCTTCTATGTGGCCCACCTAATCACAAAAGGGTTTGCATCCACATCAAAAGAGGTCATTGTGCCCCTCTACACACCACTCATCAGACCCATCATAGAGTACAATGCCCCATTTGGGATGTACCTTACAAGACACCTGCAGCAGCTGGAAAGACCACAGAAGTACCTCACCAAGAGGATCACTGGCCTCAAACAGATGCTCTATGCAGCTCAACTGAAGAAACTCCAGCTGTACTCCATTGTATACCGCCTATTCAGAAGTGATCTCTGCCTGACATACAAGGCCATGTCCAACCCAGAATTGATGGACATGCTCCACCTAAAGAAAGCCATATCCCCTCGAGCCACGTGCTCTAGGAATCTGAACCTCACAACAACAATAAATAGGAAATGCTGGAGGGATAGATTCCTGTCCCAGAGACTTCCCATGCTCTGGAACAAGATTCCAATCTACATTAGGCAGAGCTCCTCACTAACACTCTTCAAGAGAAACCTTGACGAGTGGATGGGAAACAGGAAGTTTACCCCGGGGATCACTTCAGTGGCACTGCTGGACAGAAGCACAGGGAACTAATCTAAGGAGGCGTTGAAAGCCAACACATTCTGGCTAGGCTTATAAATACCTTTGGGCAGATAGCCTAGTACCTACCTATGATCCTATGAATGTATTATCCTAAGGGCTACACATACCTTTGTTTAGACTGGGATGGGTTCCTCTGTGCTGGTTTTGGGTTGAGTTGGGGGTGGCAGAGCTCAGTGAGTTCTTGTAGTATGTCCCTGTCCACCCTGTAGTGCTCTACAATCTCCATCTCATGTAGCCCTTGGAAGGTTACCCTGGACCTGAACACTCTTCTCCTTCTCAGTCTAGGCCTATTGTCAGCAGCAGCATCAGCACTGACCTCAGCATCTAGCACATACAGATGTAGCAGGGCAGCATCAGCACTGACCTCACCATCTAGCACATACAAATGTAGTATCAGCATCAGCACTGACCTCAGCATCTAGCACATACAGATGTAGCATCAGCATCAGCACTGACCTCAGCATCTAGCACATACAGATGTAGTATCAGCATCAGCACTGACCTCAGCATCTAGCACATACAGATGTTTAGACTGGGATGGGTTCCTCTGTGCTGGTTTTGGGTTGAGTTGGGGGTGGCAGAGCTCAGTGAGTTCTTGTAGTATGTCCCTGTCCACCCTGTAGTGCTCTACAATCTCCATCTCATGTAGCCCCTGGAAGGTTACCCTGGACCTGAACACTCTTCTCCTTCTCAGTCTAGGCCTATTGTCAGCAGCAGCATCAGCACTGACCTCAGCATCTAGCACATACAGATGTAGCAGGGCAGCATCAGCACTGACCTCACCATCTAGCACATACAAATGTAGTATCAGCATCAGCACTGACCTCAGCATTTAGCACATACAGATGTAGCAGCAGCATCAGCACTGACCTAAGCATCTAGCACATACAGATGTAGCAGGGCAGCATCAGCACTGATCTCAGCATCTAGTACATACAGATGTAGTATCAGCATCAGCACTGACCTCAGCATCTAGCACATACAGATGTAGCATCAGCATCAGCACTGACCTCAGCATCTAGCACATACAGATGTAGCAGGGCAGCATCAGCACTGACTTCAGCATCTAGCACATACAGATGTAGCATCAGCATCAGCACTGACCTCAGCATCTAGCACATACAGATGTAGCAGGGCAGCATCAGCACTGACCTCAGCATCTAGCACATACAGATGTAGCAGCAGCATCAGCACTGACCTCAGTATCTAGCACATACAGATGTAGCAGGGCAGCATCAGCACTGACCTCAGCATCTAGCACATACAGATGTAGCATCAGCATCAGCACTGACCTCAGCATCTAGCACATACAGATGTAGCATCAGCATCAGCACTGACCTCAGCATCTAGCACATACAGATGTAGCAGCAGCATCAGCACTGACCTCAGTATCTAGCACATACAGATGTAGCAGGGCAGCATCAGCACTGACTTCAGCATCTAGCACATACAGATGTAGCATCAGCATCAGCACTGACCTCAGCATCTAGCACATACAGATGTAGCATCAGCATCAGCACTGACCTCAGCATCTAGCACATACAGATGTAGCAGGGCAGCATCAGCACTGACCTCAGCATCTAGCACATACAGATGTAGCAGGGCAGCATCAGCACTGACCTCAGCATCTAGCACATACAGATGTAGCAGGGCAGCATCAGCACTGACCTCAGCATCTAGCACACACAGATGTAGCATCAGCATCAGCACTGACCTCAGTATCTAGCACATACAGATGTAGCAGTGCAGCATCAGCACTGACCTCAGCATCTAGCACATACAGATGTAGCATCAGCATCAGCACTGACCTCAGCATCTAGCACATACAGATGTAGCATCAGCATCAGCACTGACCTCAGCATCTAGCACATACAGATGTAGCAGGGCAGCATCAGCACTGACCTCAGCATCTAGCACATACAGATGTATCAGGGCAGCATCAGCACTGACCTCAGCATCTAGCACATACAGATGTAGCAGGGCAGCATCTGCACTGACCTCAGCATCTAGCACATACAGATGTAGCATCAGCATCAGCACTGACCTCAGTATCTAGCACATACAGATGTAGCAGGGCAGCATCAGTACTGACGTCAGTATCTAGCACATACAGATGTAGCAGGGCAGCATCAGCACTGACCTCAGCATCTAGCACATACAGACGTAGCATCAGCATCAGCACTGACCTCAGTATCTAGCACATACAGATGTAGCAGTGCAGCATCAGCACTGACCTCAGTATCTAGCACATACAGATGTAGCAGCAGCATCAGTACTGACCTCAGCATCTAGCACATACAGATGTAGCAGCAGCATCAGCACTGACCACAGCATCTAGCACATACAGATGTAGCATCAGCATCAGCACTGACCTCAGCATCTAGCACATACAGATGTAGCAGCAGCATCAGCACTGACCTCAGCATCTAGCACATACAGATGTAGCAGTGCAGCATCAGCACTGACCTCACATCTAGCACATACAGATGTAGCATCAGCATCAGCACTGACCTCAGCATCTAGCACATACAGATGTAGCAGCAGCATCAGCACTGACCTCAGCATCTAGCACATACAGATGTAGCAGTGCTGCATCAGCACTGACCTCAGCATCTAGCACATACAGATGTAGCAGCATCAGCACTGACCTCAGCATCTAGCACATACAGATGTCGCAGCAGCATCAGCACTGACCTCAGCATCCAGCACATACAGATGTAGCAGCAGTATCAGTACTGACCTCACCATCTAGCACATACAGATGTAGTATCAGCATCAGCACTGACCTCAGCATCTAGCACATACAGATGTAGCGGCAGCATCAGCACTGACCTCAGCATCTAGCACATACAGATGTAGCAAGGCAGCATCAGCACTGACCTCAGTATCTAGCACATACAGATGTAGTATCAGCATCAGCACTGACCTCAGCATCTAGCACATACAGATGTAGAACAGTAGCATCAGCACTGACCTCAGCATCTAGCACATACAGATGTAGCATCAGCATTAGTACTGATCTCAGCATCTAGCACATGCAGATGTAGCATCAGCATCAGCACTGACCTCAGCATCTAGCACATACAGATGTAGCAGCAGCATCAGCACTGACCTCAGTATCTAGCACATACATATGTAGCAGACCTACAGCAGCCCTTAGCATTCCTTCACTTAAACATCCCAAGTCTGTACTCTAATGGTGCAGAGTATGGGTGAAAAATTTGAATATAGGGTGCATGCATACTTTATAGTGCTGTCCTGTAGGTGCTGCTTGTATGATTGACTACCTGTGATGCATTCTGTATTATACTTTATAGTGCTCTGCTGTAGGTGCTGACTCTGTGATTGGCTACCTGTGATGCAGTGCACCTGCCTAGTATATCATTAACATCATTTACTAAGCCTAGTTTAAATTAAAGAAGGGTCACAACAAATTAATGCATCATTGCTTTTAAGATACTCTCAGCAATGCAGCTCGCCATGAAAACACACAGAAACAAGTGCCATAAAGGTAAACAAAGCTTGGCAGTCACAGTACACACACATCCCCTGAAAGGTCACTCTCAGCATGGTGATGCACCATGAAAACACACAGAAACACACCCCCCAAAGGTAAATAAAGCTTAGCAGTCAGTGTACACCCCCCGCTGAGCACAGTGGTGAGCTATGCAAGCCATCGCAGCTCTGCTCCAATGAGCTTACAAGTCCTCACACACACCGCCTCTTGATGTTAGCTACCTCTTTTGTGGACCACCACCACGGTTCTGTGCCTACACGGAAGGCATATGCAGACACAGATACCATTTGTGCTATTTAGTAACCCTGCCTCATTTGCATAGGGATCCTTGCACACTGCCTGGAAACTACACAGTTCCAGGCCCTACCTCGTTAGCGACAGCACCATTCTACCACTGTAGATACTCCATGAATGGTTGTATAATACATTTTTATCACATACTATTAAACCTGTTTTTTCCCTCTTTTTTTTTTTTTTTTTTTCATAAAAGCATGTTTGCAGACTGCGGCATGCTGCGCAAACATACCCAGATCATTAAAAAAATATAATTATTTTAAATTATTTCACTTACATTTTTGGACACACGGTAAATAGTTTTACTTATGTCTGTATGTGCTATGCCATTTCTGTCCATCTACCTAAGTTTTTACAGTTGCTGTTGTCTATCTACAATCCTGTACACGGAATTTTTCTGTGTACACTACGGACACCAATGTGGGGTCTGCAGGGCTGCCTATCTGCTTGCTGGATCACTCTACCTCCCTCAATTACATGGAATTCGCCTACTTATGAGGTGATTTGCATGCCACAGGTACTTCTGTGTTGGTACATGCGTGCATGGCTGCTAGCTGTGTTTACTGAATTGCAAACCTGCTTACTTTCATGTAAGCAGTGTGCCACAATACCTAAATGGTAAAAAAGACCATGTAGGCTTTATTAAATTCACCCATAGAGTATAAACTTACATTTTTGTTAAAAAAAGAGGTGATAGTCTTCATAGAGGTAGGGATCAATATTTAATGATAGAATTTAAATTATGAGCCCTGATAAAAATATACTGTGGCACAAACCGGACAGTTGTTTGCTTATATAGAAAATATTATGCATGTGACCATAAACAAGTCTCCTGTTATGCTAGTTGTGAATAGAAACTTGAGTTCTTGTCTGGACATGTTGAAACCAAATAACCACAGATATATCAGTGATAAGCACTTTCAAAATATGTATGACAAGCCTTAAGAAGTTATCACATGTGCTCCTTATGTGTTAGGAAAAGACTACAAAAATGATAGATGGAACCTAGACCATGCTGCTGTCCTTCATGTGTTCAGCAGTTACACAACAGGACATCTGAAGAAGACACATTGACCATATCTGTCATGCTAGTCAACATGACAGCACAAAGCCACTAAACAAACAACTGAACTTTACTGAGCAGCAAAGTGTTTTTGAATGTTCCATTAAATCAAATGAAGATCCAAGAATGAATGTTCTGCACCACATCCAGGGAAGGACGAAGGTCCTGCACCATGACCAGAGAAGGACAAAGGTCCTGCACCATTTTCAGAGAAGGACAAAGGTCCTGCACCATAATCTGAGAAGGACAAAGATCCTGCACCATGTCCAGAGAAGGACAAAGGTCCTGCACCATGTCCAGAGATGGACAAAGGTCCTGCACCATGTCCAGAGATGGACAAAGGTCCTGCACCATGACCTGAGAAGGAAGAAGGTCCTGCACCATGTCCAGAGAAGGACAAAGGTCCTGCACCATGATCTGAGAAGGACGAAGGTCCTGCACCATGTCCAGAGAAGGACAAAGGTCCTGCACCATGTCCAGAGAAGGACAAAGGTCCTGCACCATGACCTGAGAAAGACAAAGGTTCTGCACCATGTCCAGAAAAGGACAAAGGTCCTGCACCATGACCAGAGAAGAATGAAGATCCTGCACCATGTCCAGAGAAGGATGAAGGTCCTGCACCATGTCCAGAGAAGGGCATAGGTCCTACACCATGACCTGAGAAGGATGGATGTCCCACATCATGACAGAGGAGATTGAATTGTCTGCATTATGAACAGAAAATAATAGGTGTTCTTCACCATAACCAGGGAATGATGGGTGTTTTATACTATGGCCAGACAGGATGGATGGTCCACATAATGGTCAGAGAAGGATAGATGATCTGGTCAAAGATATGAAAAAAATGGAAGTTCTGCATCATGACAACAGAAGGATGGATGTCCCAGACCATAACAAATAAAGGATGAGTATTCTGCACCATGACTAGGCAAAATGAATGCCTTGTATCATGGCTAGAGAAGGATGAATGTTTTGTACTATGTCTAGGGAAGGAAGGAAGGATGAGTCACACCTTGACCATAGTAAAGTGGATGTCACATACCATGACCAGAGAGGGAAGATGTCTAGGCATTAACTCTAGATGAAATGTACATACACCAGGAACACCATCATACTGACAGTACTGTGACCATTCAAAATCTGCTTGAATGTTAGTGTGAAGATAGGTGGAGGCTGCCAGCCTAGCCAGATAGAATTCTGTAGATAATTCTGTTATTTGTAAATATTAATGTAAGCCACATGCTTGTTCTCTTAAATGTGAAAAGACTGCATTGATATTGAACTGCAAAAATATAACAACAGTGCACTCTGCTGTAAGAAAGCTAAGTCAAGCATTTTATGACTGTCTTTGATGTATAGATTCTACTACCATAGGTATAGATAGTTATAGATAATAGATTCTACTATTCCCTCCCACAAAGACCCTCTCCTACGATAAAAACAACTTCAAAGTCTATAGTCAAACCAACTCACCTATAGAAGTAGTCCCCTCTGACAAACTACTTGGCATTACTGTAGATGAACACCTTAAGTTTGAGATTCATATTCAACAAAATATTAAGAAAACCCACCAAAAGCTAGGTATGCTGTATAGGAATAATTGCTTTCTCTTCAACTCTATCAGGCAAACTCTGGCCTCAACTTATCTTCTTCCTTCCTTGTTATATGGAGCCCCTCTCCTAACCAACCTGTCCTCCTCTATCATCTCTCAACTAGAAAACTGCTACAAAAAAATCTCTACATTTGCCTCTAAATCTAAAAATACCACCCATCACTGCCTCAACCTATAATCCCTGAATTGGCTTGAACTACCAAACTACCTAGACTATCTCCAACTCACTACTGCACATAGATTCATATTTCACCCAACAAAATGTACCGCTCTAACTAACATCCTTCCCCCTTATACACCCAACAGAGCTCTCAGATCTGAAAATCAGAACTTAATTACTATCCATAAACCTAAACATCCTGCTGGTCAACTTCTCCTATCTTTCTCACTAGGCAAAAAATGGAATTCCCTTCCCTCCACACTAAGAACCATACCAAACTCAGAAAACTTCAAAACCCAACTATTCAAACACCTGTCCACTAAATGGAAATGTTCCTGCCTTCACCCAACCTAATCCAAGGGGGTTCTCGCTCTGGTTCCCAACCTCTAAAACTCTCATAGTTATCTTCCTATGAGCCTATCTAAGCCCTCAACAATTTCTATAGCTTCTCTCTAAGCTCTCACCTCCTACAGCTACCCTCACACAGCCCAACCTTGTAAATATTGTAAATAGCATTCTACTGTTGATGTGTGTATGTAAAGCATATTTACAGTTTCTTAAAAGGTTTGTATGTAAACTGTTTCCAAACCTAACCCATATCTGTTTTCCTCAAATGAAACTGTGTGATCCCTACCTTCAAGCTTAATGAATTTGTTAACTATGCATAATATTGAATGCATTTATGATTAACTATTCTACATAAGATCTTTAATATTAACTATCATTTGTATCTAAATTGTATAATGCATCTTGGAGCTTTTCTCCCCGGGCCTCCACTGAAAATGGGTCAATTCGGCCTAGTGGACTTCCCCGGTAATCAAACTGCAAATAAATAAATAAATAAATACATGTCAAAATTCGGAGCCAATATGTCTAGAGGGAGGCATCCTGGCTATTGTTTTAAGACCAGAGTTAATGGCTAGAATTTGCATGTATAAATGTCCTTTATTGCTCTTGTTTCTGCCCAGGTGTAAAGAATTTAAATGTAGTTTCTGTTAGCCTGGGAACACAAGAGAAGTGTGAAGAATGATGTCATGTCAATCAGCTCTATGTCATCAATTTAAAGAGAGCTTTTTGTCTTGAGAACATCCAACATCACCATCTCTGCCTGTTTCTAAATGTAAATAGGATTTTAGAACTGCGTTTTCTCTTAGATATAGCTAGGAAATAGGAAGATTAGACTAGTTTGTTTTTCTGTGATGTCAGAACTTTTGCTACTGTATTATTTTAAGTATTTCTCTGTGATCTCTGAACTCTTGACTAGCACTATGTAGTAAGAAGTATTGTATTGTGTTTTATTTATTATTAAATATTTTTAAACCTTTCAACTGTGGCTGTTTTATGTAGAGTTAATTTAAGCTCTAGAGTACATTACATATATATAGTGATACTATACCAAGTCACTCTAATAAGCCTTGACTGTTCAGTCACACTTACCATTTGGATAATAATATTGCACAGTAATCATTAGACACCCTTTCAGATGGGCCTTTGAGTAGCTGATACTAGTGGGTGGTGGCAGCTGGTACTACCTTTTAGAGTGGGCAGAAAAGGGGAACAGCTGGAGAACCTGTGTCAGCCTTCCCCAGGAGTGTCTGTGTGGTTGTATATAACTCTTATCTTAAAGTGTATGTCTGTGTGCGTGTGTGTGTGTGTGTGTGTGTGTGTGTGTGTGTGTGTGTGTGTGTGTGTGTGTGTGTGTGTGTCAGCTACTTGGGCAGGGACACAAAGAACTGGTTGGACAGAGAGGGTGCTGGAGGTTTTAGCTTGCCCACTAGGCTGAGATCTGGACCCTATAGCTGTGCCAGTGGGGAGTCTTATTGGGGACCTGGAGAAAAAGAGAGAGACCAGCCTCAGACGTACTGTGATCTCTGTGTGCTCTTAAGAGAAATTGCACTTTACTGTGTGTGTATTTATTATCTTTTCCCTATATGGACGCCTCTCACTGGTGGTGGTGGTGATGATTGAGGCTCCTTGATTGCTAGGCCAGTGCATGGGCATCACAGCTAGTTTTGGCAAAATCTGACCTAGTAGTTCCCTATGTTTTCTCCCATTCCCTAATATGTTGCAAACTCAGAATTTACTCATTTAAAGCAATGAGATGGGAAGAGGTCCATAGATGCCCCAGGAAAGTAATTTTCCACCGAGATGAAAACAGTTGATTTTTATAGGTCAAGTATCACCAAAATCAGCATTTAGGCAAATAGGTTTTGATTGCTGATAATGAAATCCCAGCACTGGGCCTCTTTACTTTCTTAGTTAGGCTTTCAAGGAGCTCAGTTTTTCCAAATTGGAAATGTCTTACAATATCTGATAGCACCGGGTCTCTGCCCTTTCTCTGGCACAGATTACACATCATTCTGGGGGAGGGAGTTCCTTAGCATTTCCATGCAAACTGAAAGGCATAATCCCTCTAACATGTTCTGGGTTAATTCATGGCCTCTTCCCAATGGGCTGTGCTTGGAGCATCTCAAAAGAAAACCAGACAATTAAATCCATATAAAATATCCAGATCATCCAAGCTGGCTCGTGTTGCTTGGAAGGAACAAAAGTCCTGCTTCAATGCTCTCCTGGATCATTGAACTCCTCTACCTGGTACAAATAATAAGCTCAGTGATCCTGTGAAGAAACAAAGGCCTTGCTTTGTGGCTGTCCTAGATTATGGAGGTCTTCTCCCTGTTACAGATAGTAAACTCAGTGATCCTGTGGAGAAACCTAATTTAAACTGCTTGCATTCTGTTGGCTACAGCCACAGCTCATGACCATATATGACAGCAGAAATGTAGACTTACCAGTAACTCAAGCATCTGACCTAAAGCTCAGCTTCTGCCTCTGCCATCACATAACTGCACCAGTGTCCTTGTGTTTATCTTTGTCTTCCCCTACTTTCATGCATGAAGAAGACAAAAAGAAGCTTAATCGCCCCTATGTGTGGCAGTTTCTGTTCTGCTCCACTTGAAAAGATCCATCTGTTTTAGAGCACAGTCCCATGACCTCAGAATTAGAGGTGTTGGCTCTCATCCCAGCCACTTAATCCAGAACAGTAGATCACTCAGATTAATGATCAGACCATGATAAAGGACCAAACAGAGCTAGCATGACCAGTAAACAACACAGATGCCATGCCACAGTCCCTTAAGAAGACACTCTTCCAGCAGTGGTTGATTGCTTATCCTTCTCAATCACAAACAGGAGTGGAGATGTATTTATTTATTCTGTTTATTTATTTGTCCTTTGATCACTGGGAAAGTCCAATTAAGCCAACAGCACATTTTCAGTAGATGCCCAGGGAGAAAAGCTCCACAGCAGATTCAAAAATATTTAAACAGTACTTGATAAGCAATTATATACAAGGAGAGAAAAGTCCAGCAACAGACTAAATATTTTACAAAGAGATGGGGAGAAAGGCTCCGCAAATACAAACATAAAAGCATTTTACAGTATCTGCTAAGTAAATATATACAAGGGGAGAAAATCCTCATAACAGATAAAGGCACAGACTGAAATACATTTACAGAAATATTACTAAGATAAATTGTGATCAGTAATGCAATGTGTACTGCAAGTAGCAAAATACACTGCAGAAGTGGCTAACCTATGTCACATAAACTAATACATATTTATTCAAATTCTGACTATATTTCTAATAATATATGGAGATGAGAAATAAAAGATATTCTGCTGCCAAAATAGACAGAGGAATAGAGTGAGATGAGGAGAAGTAATGAGCAGAAAATTAAGGGCATGGAGACAGAGCTGATTATTATCAGAAAGATGAAATAATACTAATATGCGATGGCTGAAGAGGTAGACGAGGGTACGTTAGTAGTGTGTAATCATTAAAGCGAGAGTTTCTTTTGATGATGGGTCATTATTACCTGCTAAGATATGGAGTTAGTGAATTTAGAGTGAGAAAGGCGTAGTTAGAGTGAGAAGGTGATCACTCATCTGTTTTGAGGGTTGTGCATGTGCAGGTCCAGATGTCAGACAGATATTTGTTTAACTGGTCTTGATGGAACATTTGCTAGTATGTTAAGGCACTTCCCTTACAATGCCTGACAACCACCTGGGTCTTTGTTAATACTAAGACTGTGGCCACAACTCTGCATACATAAAGAAACCAAATGCAAGCAATAGCAGCTCTGCTACTCATAATGTCCTGCAACACACACAAATGGTCATATAATCATAAGGCTTCACTTTGTGCACAAAACAACTGGAGTCTGGATTAGAAAATGCTCACATACCTTTACATAACTACACAAGATTTAAATTCTGGTTGATTATTTCATGTTCTGACAGAATCAGGATTGTTCACCATATATTCAATGTTTTACTATTGGTCAGTTTGCCCTCTTCAGCATTCAAGGTAGGATGAGAAGTGTGATCCCCATAGATGGATCACACTATCTGATGTCCTTTCTTAAAGATGGGGACTGTGACTCCATTTTCCAGTCTGGAGATGAGTGAAGAGATATGTAAGCCATGCCACCTTACCCATTTCCATGTTCTAGATCCTCTCCATCCAGATCTCATCTATATCTGGGGCTTTAGCAATACAGAGGCCACTGGCCAATGCACTGACTTCAACTTTAATGAGTAAACCCAATACATCAGTAACTCTTAAAACTGCATCTTCATGGGAAGGCATGTTCACAAAGGTTAAGGAATTTATTCAAATTTCCCTTCCACCTCCAAACAGTCTTGAGATTAATGGTCAGGACATCTATAACTTTGCTTAACACTGGCTGAGAGAAAGCCTAACTAGACCTCTTTAGACTGTATGATTTACCATAACTTCTTTATGCTTATTCAACTCTGTTTTTCATTGTCTTTGCAAACCTTTCAAAGGTTTACGTTTTCAATTCAACAAATCATGTTATTGAAGTCATCATGACTTGCCAGTAACTGACAGATAAATCATGAAAGACCTTCAAGGTTATTGTACATAAGGTTATCTCTTTAGTTTAACAGCTTTGCTTGGCACTATTACTCAGTAGTAGGTGCAAAGGTGACCACTACAACAGGTACCCATCACTCTCTGGTCACAGCTCCATGACGCTGCTTCATACAGAGCTTGAATATGACCCATTTAAATGCAACATCCCTGATGTCACTTGGAATACAACATTGCCCTGGTGCTTGAATATGACCCATTTAAATGCAATGCCCCTGATGTCACTTGGAATACAACATTGCCCTGGTGCTTGAATATGACCCATTTAAATGCAATGTCCCTGATGTCACTTGGAATACAACATTGCCCTGGTGCTTGAATATGACCCATTTAAATGCAATGTCCCTGATGTCACTTGGAATACAACATTGCCCTGGTGCTTGAATATGACCCATTTAAATGCAACGTCCCTGATGTCACTTGGAATACAACATTGCCCTGGTGCTTGAATATGACCCATTTAAATGCAACGTCCCTGATGTCACTTGGAATACAACATTGCCCTGGTGCTTGAATATGACCCATTTAAATGCAACGTCCCTGATGTCACTTGGAATACATTGCACTGGTGCTTGAATATGACCCATTTAAATGCAACGTCCCTGATGTCACTTGGAATACAACATTGCCCTGGTGCTTGAATATGACCCATTTAAATGCAACGTCCCTGATGTCACTTGGAATACAACATTGCCCTGGTGCTTGAATATGACCCATTTAAATGCAACGTCCCTGATGTCACTTGGAA